>NC_066599.1:3995000-4115000 GCF_905475345.1 Vespula vulgaris | reverse complement strand
AAAATATAAAATATAAAAATAAAAAGAAAGAAAGAAGAAGATATATATATATATATCGTATTACTTATTTCCTCGTGTATCCGAAGAAAATCCATAGTTATTATCAGAATTTACTAGAGTATAGGAAAGAGAGAGCCAATAAGTTATAGCAACAACCTTCAATTTTCGGTACGATCTCAGAATCTTTTTGGAAATAGGTGAGAGGGTTGGAGAAAATACAGTGAGGAGTAAAAGTAGTGGGGTTAGGGTTTGGGTTGTTCGACGCAACGATATAAACGTTAAAAGCGTCGTTTTCCCATGAAATCTTTCGTTCCGAGTAATCTCATAAACGTTTCTTAGATCTTTTCTTCCTTCGATCGCTATAGGAGATAAAGAGGCAAAGACAATTCGATTTCTTCTTTTTTCTTTTTTCTTTCTTTCTTTTTTTTGGTCTTTACTCTCTCCCTTTTCTTTTTTGGTGTTCGTGGTCGAACTCGATCTTCGGGTCAGGTCACTCGTTAAGCGCATTTAAACGTTCCCACGAGGATTCCGCAGCTTACGCAGAAAGGACAATGGCGACATTGGCCCTTAGTGTGTTACTCTCCTTCCCCTCTCTCTCTCTCTCTCCCTCACACATACACTCTCAACATAATCGAAATGGATCGCGAGGGATCGAGCTTTCGTGTTCACGACGTACATACTCACATCCGTTTAACCTACTTACCACGTCGCAAGCTAGAGCCTATGGCATAGTAACTCTCTTCGATCTATTGTCGATCAGGAGCTTTGACTTGTACTATAGCATTTGTTGGATACATTACAATGCGTTACTCCTATAGCTTTTGTAATACCTACATATATTGGAATTGCTTTTGTTCTATAAAGAGAAGGATGATTTTTTTCTTTTTTTTTTTCTTTTTCACAAAGTTAAAAGGAAAAATTTGTTAGAGTAGGATACAATGAGAAGGATATAAAATTAAGAATAATATATCGCGATTATGAAAATGTAGTTATTTTTCGATAATATCGGTTTGTAATAAACGTCGATTTATTACAATATACTCTTACTAAGTATTTTACTCGTCACGAATTAATTGATATATTGCTTCAAATTTATTTACGATTTAATAACGTCGAAGATATATATATATATATATATATATATATATATATATATATATATATAAAAAGAAAGAAAGAAAGAGAGAGAGAAAGACAATAACGCAAATTCTTCGAAAGTTTTCATAATTCTTTTCGTTTTCTTTTCCTCTGAGAAAAGAGACAAGAGATCCATTTGCGAAACGTTCGTATCAAAGATGAGAGATCACAGATAAGAGATGAAACCAGGAGAAAATAAATGTATTTTGAAGAGGTTGGCACGAGAGCTTTGCAGTCTGACCGCTGTATTTAGCAGTCGATTCATCTCACTCCGATTTATTCTCCCTCCCCAACGGATAGCTAAATCTCCGAACGTGACTTTCCCCTGTACTCCAGTTGCTAGCTTTCAACACGCATTCACTCTGTTTCGAGATACGAAGAGCCTGTCAAGGAACTATAGAGACGAGTATATCGATCGACTTGCTCCTCGCTTCGCCAATAAACCAAGATTAATTTCTGACCGGTCAAAGTGTCTCAACTTGCCATTGTACAATCTGAATCGTTTAAGAGGATGATGATTTAATTATCGATGACATTCGAATTATCATTAGATTCGAATATCGAATAAAAGATAAATCTGAATCTATGTATTAGTGATGATTTTTTCTTCCTTTTTTTTATTTCCTTTCTTTTTTATTCGTTCATTTATTTATCTTAATAAAAGTAATTTCATTCGATCGATAAGTGAAACAAAGGACGATTCAATCGAATCAATTTTTTCTCTCTTTTTCTTTTTTTCTTTTTCTTTTTACGTTCAGTATAATTCATTTATTAAATATTATTTCACATTTGTATCGTTTTATATTGTCTGTATATATCGATTATTTTTTAATTATTTAAAAATTAAATATACTATATATATATATTTGTATAGAGAGATTTATTTAGAAGTGCTGGTTTATATGTTGATTAATGTATTAATGAATATGCTGATGAATATGATATTTTACGACCCGTATTATTCAAAAACAAAAGCGGGATCTTCTTTGTCAACGTTACGAAAAGCAGACATAAAGCTCGTTGAAGCGAAATTACGAGAGGAGGTTTGCAATGATGCCTCGAGGTATGGGAGAAAACAATTTCTAAAAGGGGGGACGAGCGAGCATCGGCGAAAGCGTAAATTAACGATCTCCTACGAGCTTCGGAAGACTTTAAATCTAATATTTCGAAAGTACGAGATGCGCATTGCTTCTTGTACACTTGTATTCTATTCGTGAATTCATTTCGAGATATAACCGTGACTCGTATCCCAGAAAGCGAAAGAGAGAGAGAGAGAGAGAGAGAGAGAGAGAGAGAGAGAGAGAGAGAGAGAGAAGGAAATGAAATTTGTTTCTGTCTTAGAATTAGAATGTAGCTTTAATCTTTGAGATACCGCTTTATTTCTTTCTTTCTCTTTCTCTCTCTTTTTCGATCTTCCCTCTCTCTCTCTCTCTCTCTCTCTCTGATGTCTGTTCGTCTGTTTGTTTGTCTGTCAGTTGTATAATTTTGTACGTTTAAACGAGCGAGAAAAAGTAGAAAATGTCTAATTTCAACGTCAAGACTGAATTTCAAACGACTTCCGCATAGTTTGCGTCTGTTAATATCCCAAGATAAACTTTTAAATTGGTATTATGTCCATTTATATACGAATGATATTAGTCGCGACTATCGAGGGAGCAAGTTTTAAAATGTCATTTACAAGTAGAGCAAAGTCCAAATAAATGATTGTTTTTCTTTCCTACTTTCAACGATTAATTTGTTCCTTTTTCCGAAAACATAAGAACGTTGATAATATTTCGATATGATCATGCAGTTGGAAAAATTTTTTTTTTATTTCCTTTTCTTTTTATTTCTCCTCGTCATAATCGATTTCATTAGAATACGAATTGCGTAATTCAGCTGCAATCATTTTTAATAACTTATGTTTAGCTTGTGTCGTCGTCGATTTTTTTCTTTTTTCTTATCTTAAACATCGTTCTACGAATTCGTTTTTATGTTAAACATTCTTTCGTGAAATACGTGTACGTAGAAAAGATCGCTCATCGACGTTGAAATAATCGAAAAATATCGGAAATAATTTTTATTTAATTTCTTTTCTTTCTCGAAAAAAAAAAAAAGAAATTATCGTGTGATCGGCAAGATTTACATCCGTCTTTTCGTTAATGTCTTCAAAAATTGGTTTTCGCGAAAGCTTTTATCTTCTCGTTTTTGAAAGCTTCTCTCTGACATACTCTCACTATACGATACGTTTTCCTTCCATGTATTTCGTTTTCGGTCTTACTACAGACTGGCACGACCTGCTTACGTCGAGGACAAGTACAAAGTGCTTCCCGTTAAGACGCAATCCAGTCGGTGACAGCTCTTAGAATCCCTGCAGGAAAGTCTACTATTCTCTCCCTCCCTCTCCCTCCCTCTCCCTCCCTCTCCCTCTCTTTCTCTTTTAAACATAGAGGACTATTCACCGTTTCTGTTACAAAGCAAACTTATCGACAATACGAATACCACGATTACTCGTTTGAAAATTTTTTTTGGAAAAATATTATCTCTCAAAGAGTTTCCTGAATAGTTGAAAAATTTATTCAATTAGTAGATTTGAAAATATTCGAAAGTAATAGTACGTAAAAGTATCGTTATTACTATGTAATTGTGAAATAAAAATATGAGATTCAACTCGACTTATTTTCAATAAATTTTCATGAAATTATTCGATATACATATATCGCGAATTTCAATAAAATTTTTAAAAATTCTTTTGGGAAGAATTTCAAAAAAAAAAGAGAGAAAAATAGGAAAATGACTACAAAAAACAAAAAGAAAAACGCGGATTCGACATCGAAGTCGAACTTTCGAGTTACGAGCTTTACGTGGTACGTACACTTTTAATAATGTAGCATTTGTTGAACCGTAAAACAAGCGGAACGCTAGTTGAACATATGCTACACGATCGATGTTCAATATAGAAAACGAAACTTCTGAAGTGTTCAAAACTCCAATTCGAAAGTTCTTGTATCTCTTGTACTTCATGATCGGAGAAACGACTTTATAGTAAAACCGGAGAGAATCGTTTTCGAAATAATCGTCGGTGGGTAAAATTTTTTTGTCAGGTTTCCGGAGAAACAACAACGATTGGAATTTCGATAGCAATGTTCGTCGCATGTGTGCATTCATCGGTATCAATAGATACGAAACTTTCGTGTTTTCACGCAGCAAAAAGGGTTTTCTAAAAAAAAAAAAAGAGAGAAAAAAAAGAGAAAGAACAGAAAAAAAGAAAGAAAAAAGAAAAAAAAAATACGTTGCACGGTTTTGTGGTTAACATTTTTCTGGGTAACAGGAAAGGGAATCGATGTGTTTTAGTTCCACAGAAGAACGGTAATCCCGGATAGAAAGTTAAAAAAAAAAAGAAAAAAGAAAAAAGAGAGAAGAAATAAAAAAAAAAAAATAGGACGAAAATTCGAATCGAACGAGGGCGCTTTGCGATCTCGTATCAGAGCAACGATCATTCCATTGATGATAACAGGTATCCCGAGATCTGGGCCGTTATTGAAAAGAGATGATAAAACGAATCTCGATCGAAAAACGAACGATTGGAAATGACGTAACGTAATGTCGTGTGTTTTATTTTTGTCATAAATAGAATTATTATTATCACGTAATAACCGAGAAAATGTAATGTCAAAAAGGAACGAATAAATTTCTACGGGCAACAATTATTCCCATCCGATGAATCGCAATAATATTTATCAATTTCAAATTCCAAATTTCAAAACGATGATTCTCACCGTCATAAAGCTATATCTCCATGATATTTACAAAAGCAAAGAAGAATGATATTATCAACTCTTTGTGCGATTTAATTTCTATGAATCAATGAGGTTTCAAAGAATTTTGTCTACAAAGAAAAGGAAGAAGAGATATAAAAATGAAAAATGGATAATAAATAAATATCTAATGATTCAATCATAAATATTACTTACATAATACGATTACACTTATATCTGTTAAAAAAGGAGAAAAATAAAAATAAAAAAAAGAAAAAGAAAAGAAAAAGAAAAAGAAGATAAAAGAACGTTGAAAAATAAAAAAGAAGAAAAGGAAAGGAATACACATATGATTTACAAACGTGAAATGATTTTGTCGTATCTCAATATCGTTATAAAAGAAATAAACATAGACAGATACGATAATATTCTAATATTATTTCGTGGTATTATGAATGCATAAAATTTTGCTAGTTAGAAAGGACATGCAAATGCATTCCAAAGTTATAATACTGAAGCTTCTCGTATGCTAGCGAAGGAGATTACCAAAGAGCACAAATCGAACTCTCTCCTCCTAATTTATGGACTCTGCAAACCATGCACGTTTATCGGCTTATCGAAGACGGCGTGGAATCGAACGTGAAATTATTCAAGAACGAACGCCTGAATTGCGTAGCACGCGCGCGCACACGCACACGTACACGTACACGTACACGTGGAACAAGTGATATCGTTTGTAACACGCTTACCATGCGTCTATCTCGATATTGATCTCGATCACTCGGACTGAACTATTCAACGTAAACCTCGCTCGTTATTCTCAATTCATGATATAGTTCGATATGTTACTTCGTAATATTTCTCTTTTAGAATATAAAAAAAAAAGAATAAAGAAATGAATAAATAAATAAATAAATAAATAAAAAAGAAAGGAAACTTTGTTATGCACATATTCGATTTAAACGATTTTAATATTAAAATCTATGGAATTTATTATATACTCGTAATATATGTAAAATAGTTTTATAATTACAACTATTTTGATTACGATTAGTTTTAAACGATACAAGCGGCTTCATCAATTTCCTTTTCGTCGTAATTTCTATTTCGAAAATATTGAAATGTTAATATTTAATATAATATCTATTAAATAATATATTTATATAATTAATCGTAGAAATGTATAATATAAAATATATTCGTTATAATTATCTACTATATATAGTTTATTTCTATTATAATATAATATAAAGAATACATATATACATTTTTTATGTTTTATTATCGTTAAAAAGAAAAACAAACGAAAGAAAAGATTAGTATACTCGTGTCGTATTTTAAAAATTCTTTCTATGACGTACAAGAGAATTTATTATTAGAACCACAAAATATTAGAACGAGGCTCGTTCGTAGTACTTATTAAGTAACTGGTTATATAATCTCTTGGAAAAGGGAGTTAAAAAGAGGGTAAAAAAAAAAATGGAAGATCGTAATACAATGGTTCGTTTCCGGATTAATCTTGAGATTAAGCTCGTCGTACGGGAATAACGGCACAGTTACGTGGTAAAGGAAGTGGATATGGAAGATCGAACGCCCACACTAATCTCATTCGAAATTAAGCTGCTTATCTTTTCTCCGATGTAACGTGCACGAAGAGTAGTAGATAGGTATATTTTTTCCAATGATATTGAACTTTGATCTCGTTGGTTTTATTGCTAATATTTTGTTTGTTTATTTTTTTATTTTCTTTTTACTATATATATATATATATATATATATATATATATATATATATATATATGTATGTATGTATGTATGTATTTATGTATGTATATACAGAAGGATGTCCTATTGAACTTGTCATATGAATATATTTATTATTATTAATAATATAAAAAGAATGGTTTGAAGAGAAAATTAAATCTTATTTCGATTTTAATTTTCTAATTTTATATATATGTATGTATGTATGTATGTATGTATGTATGTATGTATGTATGTATGTATGTATGTATGTATGAATGAATGAATGTATAGACAAAAGGCTATCCTATTGGACTTGATTGTCGTATGAATATATTCATTATTATTAATAATATAAAAAAGATGATTCGAAGAGAAAATTAAATCTTATTTCGATTTTAATTTTCTAATTTTATATATATGTATGTATGTATGTATGTATGTATGTATGTATGAATGAATGAATGTATAGACAAAAGGCTATCCTATTGGACTTGATTGTCGTATGAATATATTCATTATTATTAATAATATAAAAAAGATGGTTCGAAGAGAAAATTAAATCGTATTTTGATTTTAATTTTCTAATTACACACACACACACACACACACACACACACACACATAGACATATCTACACAAAGAGACACACATATGCATTTTATATTATCGTATCCGTATAAAAGGAAAAATATGTGTTTCTGTATGCGTGAATGTGTATTTGTACGTTTTGATGAAGTTCGAGATTGCTCTCGCATTCAAGGAAAAATCAATACGAACTAAGATTCATCTAAGATTCGTACCATTGTATGAAACGTAGCAGAGATCTCGTCGAATAACATTCCAAATGCTCATCATTTGTGGTGAATAATCGCTCGAAGGGAATCCTGGGAAGGGCCTTGAGAAATGTCGGTATAATGATTCACATAATTAATGTCGCGCACACCTAAGACCGAGCAATTATTTGCGGAATGAAATGCAACTACTATACTCGCGTTTACACATGTATACATATACCACACACACCATAACATACGTGTTTTATATATATATGTATGTATATTTATGTATGTGTATGTTCGCATGGAATTTCATTGACGACAGCGCGATGGTGTGAAAAAGATGAGAGAAACTTATAGAACGATATCATAAATTTATCGTCAAAGTTATATCGTTTTAATGAAAATACCGTGGACAGTTTTCTACCTCGATTAATCATCTCCTTAAGATGAACCTAACGAAACGTAAGATTAAACGTAGTTAAGTGTCCCGTACATTTTTGTGGAGATTTTTTAAACAGAACTTTTTCCTACGGATTTCTTTCTTCTTCTTCTTCTTCTTCTTTATTTTTTTTCCTTTTCTTTTTTTTTATCTTCCTAATTGTAAGTCTTTTGAGAAACGAAGCGAAAGACACGAGAATAAAAGTAAGACAAAATAGTCTTATCTCTCTCTCTTTTTCTCTCTTTTTGTCTCTTTTTGTCTTTGTGCGAAGAAAATCCAGGTTCCTTATCGACTTTTCCAAACGATGTCACGGTACGATGATTTCTCAAACGATCACGTTGCCATAATTACTTATTATCTGTCTCAATTATCTCAAGGGCTTAGCTGCGGTAATCAGAGTGTTCCCTCTTTGCATTTCCATCTTAAACTCGAATATCATCGAAACTCGTTGTCGTCCTCGTCGTCGTCGTCGTCGTCGTCTAAGGAAACTCTTGCAACTTCAATGGTTATAACTTGTCCTTCTCTTACGGTACACGAGAAGCAACATCCTGGAAACGTGTGTAAAACTTTTCTTTCGTCAAACTTTACGTTTACGTTACGTTAAAGCCCTATATTATTATAATATCAGACAATAAAATTCATACGTTTGACAGAAAGTAATAAAGTCGTAAAATCGAAACCATTTTGTACCTTTCACCTTCTCCTTCACCTCCTTTTTTAATCCGTCACTTCCTGTAATCTTCACTCCTTCTCCCAAATCACGATTCATCGACGATGTAATTCCATCGTTTATCCTGAAAGGCTCGAATTACGTAACAGCTAAATCCCAGGTAGACATTTGACGAGGAGAAGTTTATAGGGTACGATGAGAGAGTTATATAAAGACGGATTTGTCATTAAATGACAACTCGTATATAAAGACGGGTGTTTCATTAAATGAACGACGACTTCTTGAAAGTCCTTGATATCCAATAGGATACTCTTGTGACCTGTTACTAATTCGTCGTTTCTGTTCTCTTTCTCTCTCTTTGTGTTTCTTTTTTCTCTAGAAAAAAAGAAAAAAAGAAAAAGACGAAGACAAAAAGGAGGACACGAAAATAAAATATCTCGTGTATCTGAAATAACAATAATAAAAAAGCAATGACTATAAATCGTTAGAAGCGAGTGGATAAAAAAAAGAAAGAACAAACCAAAAAGAAAAAATTAAACAAGAAAAAGATAACAAAAAAAAAAAAAAAAGAAAGAAAAAAAGAACGTAGAACGTAAAGAATGATTTGCAACTTTTTCTCTCCGTTCTCGAACGAGAAAACTAACGGTATACTAACGGTGTTCCGAAACTAACGCGAGACTAACGAGTAAAGAATATCGTTGTACCGGGATATCATCGATACACTATGTTGTACGTAGCGGAAGACGATGAATTATTCGAGCTCGCGAACGCTCTGTAAAGCATGATACACATCTATAGGTGTCGGAACGATATATCGTATCGAACGTTCTCTGACATTTTACGTATTTGCCTCGTTGGATCGTATATAATTTGATTGCATGGTCCGTACGACGCGAGTTGGTGCTGGTGGTTTGTTGGTCCGAGGGATGGCTCGAGGGTATCCTGTATGCGTACACCAAATTACACCACTCGAGGGATTGTTTGCGTAGGTCGACTGGAAGGACATCGATATATCCGGTTTGATGTATATAATGTACAGGTGTACGAGCAGGTCTCTACCTAGTCTGCACCTTCGTTGAAAATTGCACATTCGTTTGATTTGCTAGCAATTTACGATAAATTGCATTGTTTTAATCAGCTGTTAAAAGTTTCCCTTTGAGAATTTCCTTCGATTTTCGTTTACTTAACCTTGTGTTATTCAACGATGAGACAATGAAGCGTAGAGACTTGTCAAGTCCATTGTTAAAGATTATAATCCACTTATTAGAGCTTTTGTATTTCTTCGTCAAATTTCACCGAGTGATACTTGCTTGATAGCTGAATGATCGATCGATAGACCTCTGTCATTTATTTTCACCTACCCTAATTTCCTCTTTGTATAACTTTTTATCTCGGGATGTTCGAACCTGGGATATGATCGATTGGAATAAATTTTCTTTGTTTATCGTTACTCATCTTAGACGTAGTTGCTATCCATGAACTCTCATTTTTATTCCTTATTTATTGTGTATAATGGAGATTGTAAATATTGTTGCGAATTTGTTCGATCATTATTATCGTTTCTAGACCATTTATTGTTATCTTGTGAAATGAGATTTTAGTAGAATATTACAGAGACGATACTGAAAACGATGTTTTGTAGGAATGATATTTGCAATTATATTAACGTACAACTATAAAGTCTATTTGAAAGGATGAAAGAGAAAGAGAAAGAGATATTTATGTCTGTTCTCTAATTTGCCAATGGAAACAATTTCAAGCGGAACATGACAAAATTAAAAGCTCGGATTGTAGAATACGGATAGGTTTGTCTCTTATTCCTATATCTATCCGGCGTTTGTCTACTTGACCCTCTTCTCTACTTCGTTTCTCTTCCTTTATACCGTTTCTCTCGAAAGATTAAATCAAATAACATTTTCGATCTCTAACAGTCTCATATTTCCGCGTATTATACTTTATACTCAACGAATTATCATAACGAGCAATAGAGCAAAGAGGATAAACCCATAATGTTTGAAACTATTTCATCTTTGATCTTATACGAAGTAAAATTATTTTAATTATCCTCGAATACAATAGAATACGTCGAACATACTGAATTATATCAATTTATTGATCTTTTAACTCGAAGAAAAAGATTTAATTTATCACGAATTTAATTATCACGTTATTCATAAAGTATACTTTCTCATTATTATTTTAACGATTAATTAATTTACCCAACAAACTTTCTATTTTCGTTCGTACTATTTAACAATTTTAAATAACAATAAATTATATAACGTGCTACGTTTAAAGCTTTAAAATAAGTAATATTACATAATTACGTATTTGTATAGTTTCATTGGATTTTATCCTCATTAAATTAATTTTTACTTCGTATTCTAAATATCAAACATCGTATCAAAAAGTGAGTTGAATTCGTTACAATATCAGTACAAATATAATTTTATATATCAGTATAAATATAATTTTTTTTAAACGCGACAAAATGTTCGCTTGTAAAGACTTTAACGAAACATAAAAATCAAATTTTATGGTCGATGAAAATAATATCGTAAATCTCGATTTGTAGAAAATTGTCTAAAAATAAATAGAATTAATGACTGCGACAAATATATCCAATTTTTTTAAACAACTACATCATCATTTCTCTCTCTCTCTCTCTCTCAGCACATACACACACGTATATATTAAACTTGTACACTACTTTATTTGTTGCTCGATATATTGAACTCATTCGTTTTCGGCAAACTCGCAAAAGCGAAAATGTGTGTGAGAGAGAGAGAGAGAGAGAAAGAGAAAAAAAGAGAGATATAGATAGATAGAGAGAGAGAAAGAGAGAGAGAAAAGGTCCATTCGACTTGCCAGGAAGACGAAGATTGGTCCAGTAACGTGTTGTCTCCTTTTTATTTACTGTAGACACAGACAAAAAAGCATACACACATATAAACACACTCACACGCGCGCACATATATATATATATATATATACACAAGTTACGTTTCGCGATTTTCCTTGACAACAGTAACAAATGATCGTCGTAAAAGAACAGGCGCCAAACGAAATACGAAGCCAAGCGTTCATTTTTGCGAGAGTTTTGGACGTTCGTGCGATTTGAATAGTTTACCGGAGAACTGCGAAGCTTTTGTGCTATTCTCCCGAGTACGTTTTCTTGCGAAAGAAATGATCGTAGCTTCTTTCGGAGGTTTCTCTTTTTTCTCTATTTTCTTCTCCTGTTATTTTTTTTTTTTATCTTTTTTCTTTTTTCCTTTCTCTCCCCCTTATTCGACCGACTACGTTCAAGTTGGACTACGTTTCGTTCTCAAAATGTCAGTGCCAGCACTTGACATTTACGAATTATAAATAATATCACGAAAATATACGAATATATTATTTGGAAAATTTTCAGTCAGACGTACGTTGGGATATAGTCGAAATATAATATCCACGTTTCACGTTACATTATACGACTTCTTTCAAACTTTTTTCTTTTTTTTTTTTTTTCTTCATCATTTAAAAGAATAATCTAAATGTAAGAAAATTAATGAACGAGATAAAATAAAATAAAAGAAAAGAAAAGAAAATGAAAAAAAGAAAAAAAAAAAGAAAAAACAAAGTGAATATGATGTAATATATACGATACACGTACATAATAATGTACGTATAATTTTAACCTACTGATACGAAGTTCTATTTTAACGAGTTTAAAATCAACTTTGTTAAAATTCTAAATGGAATACATCTCACGATGGGTATTATGTTACGACGAATAAATAATTATAAATAAAAGAAGATAAAAAGGATCTACTTGTGTTGTTTCCAAGACAACGTTTTAATGAAGGTGTTAACGAAAATAAGGGTCAGCACAAACAATCACATTGAATATCTTACCTTGTCGAGTAAATTTTCTTGTGAAAGCGAGAGAGACAGATATAGACAGACAAACGAACGGACAAACAGAGAGAGAGAAAGAAAGAGAGAGAGAGAGAGAGAGAGAGAGAAATAGTAGAACATTATTACAAGGCCAAGTTTATTCTCAGTTTAGCAAGTAATGTAATATCCAAGTAGATAAGTAAGGAATAATATGCAAGGACCATCTACAACGATTAATTTGACTTCACCGATGAGACATCTAAAGGGGTTACGAATTTACCTCCCCTGCGAATTTAGTAGATTTCTCTTGTGGTGGTTGTTACAGCCCTGAGAATGCCAAGAACCATCGGTGCTGTTGCTGTTTGCCGATGATACCTTGCTTGGCCTGTATCCTGTGCTTTCATCCTTCTCTATCTGTCCTCCTTTCTACGTCTCCTTCTCTCTCATCTTACCTACCATTCTCTCTCTCACTCTCTCTTTCTCTCTCTCTCTCTCATCATCTTTCAGGTCACCCTTTGCACGTATGTATCAGAGAAGTTTGAGCCGGAGGATCTGGTATGAGTTGAGTTCACCTGTTGTGTCGTGTACTTGTCAACGATTAAAGCGATGCGCGACAATGTCTCCGACCCTTGAAGAAACAAGACAGAGACAGACAGACAGACAGAGAGAGAGACAGAGAGAGAGAGAGAGAGAGAGAGAGAGAGAGAGTTTTCAAAGCACAAGGTACACAAGTGAAAAGTAAAAGATAGATAGTTAGAGATAGAGAGAGAGAGAGAGAGAGAGAGAGTTTCTCTTCGGTAGCGTCCATGATAACGTAATAAACGTTAGCAGTTGGTAAGTTTGAGAAACAAAGGGTCTTCGTAAAACGAGTTATTGCAAATTCAAACAATCACCGAGACATAGACCAAGTACGAAACGTTTTCAGTGATATATACAGTATTGGCAAGTCGAGAAATTGTCTTCTTCCTTTTCCCGTCTTTCTTTCTTTCTCTTTATTTTTCTTTGACTAATGTCATTGGATCAAGAAACAATGTCGCTTTCTCTAATGAAAATAATCTCTTAGTTAATTCTACCGCCGACCTCTTTACTTAGTCCTCCTTCAACGAATCGTTGTTATTACGACGTTTATTATGACGCCGCTTTTTTGTTGTAAGTCGTTTGTGTAAATCGTTATTAGTTGCTCGGGGATATCTCTCAATTTTTCTTTTCGATATAAAACGGAATAAGATATGAGAGAAAAAGAGAGAAAGAGAGAGAGAGAGAGAGAGAGAGAGAGAGAGAGAGAGAGAGAGAGAGAGAGATGAAGAAAGTGCTGAGAGAAATATGTATCAAAAATAGAAGAAAATATTTGAAGCAAGAGTCGAGTCTCTAATAATGTAATAACGAGTTTAGAATTATTCCAATGGAATGTACAGTTGGACAGAGGACAAGGAATCATACTCGAAACGTTTCTTGAAAGAATTGCTGAAAGTTAAATGAATGAAGAGGGAGACTGACTTTTGCTTATCATGAAATTCCTGAGAAATTTGTTTGGGAGTAACGGAGTAAAAGAGAAAGAGAGAGAAAGAATGAAAGGGATGACAACAACACCTACGAAATTCAACAGCTCCCTGAAGGATCAAGCGGAACGTCTTCTGAACGAGTACAGTTGTTGTTTCACGTTTTCCATTAGTAACAGTATATCCTTTTAAATATGCAAATTGCTGTATTTGCAATTGAGAAAAGAGAAGGATAGACACACACACATACATACACAGACATATATATATATAGAAAAAGGTATAGATAGAGATAGAGATAGGGGTTGGTAATTTCAACCGGCTGTTACGAGACTGGCTGTGTTCTCTTTCTCTCTTTCTCTTTCTTTCTTTTTCTTTCTACAGGAAAATGTTGCCGTGACTTGAGCATATACACACAAACATATATTCTCAAACTCATACACATAAAGCTCAAAAATGAGCTTCGTTTACGTTGTCCGCAACAACGAGCCGTCGAAAGCTTAACTCGCGGCGATCATATATCATACCTACCCCTCGTTTCTCACTGTGCTCGTAACTCAACTCTACCCATTCCCCCTTTCCCCCTTCCTTCTTCCTCTTCCTTTTCGTCTTTTTCTTCTTTTATAAAAACTTTATGGGCCGCGATATTAGATACGAGAGTAACCACCCATTCTTTTTTGTTTCTTTTTATCTTTTTTTTTTGTTTCGTTTCTTCCTTCTTTTCGTCTCTCTCTCTCTCTCTCTCTCTCTCTTATTTTTGAGTAGACCTTGCATACATCGCGTATCTATCTCTCCGACGATTCTTCAAAATTCATTATTTCACGCGTTTGATTCCATTCGAACGTGCGATAATAGATATAGCGTACGATTAATTCCGCGTTATTTTTCACTCGCGAATACAGAGTTCGAAAATTGAAAATCAAACGAGGTTACATACGGGAGACCTCTCGTTTTACGTTACGAACATTCGGATTTCAGGAAGAACTGCTAATTGGTAATTCGGTAATTGGTAATATGATCAAGGATGACCGGTGAATGCATGTTGGACTTTCGAATACACTTTACTTTTTATATTCCGTTTGAATTGTCATCGATCGATACGAAAACTTCGAATTATTTACAATGATGTAAATAGAGAATGAACCTGAACCTAGATTTAGATTAAAAAGTACGAAACGAAGTTCTATTTATCGACGTTACGAATTAAATTAATAATAAAGGGAATAACATCGTTGAACCATAACAAAAGAAGTTAATATTTCCGTTTCGATTGTTATAAAATAAAACGAATAGCAAAATCATATAGAAAGTCGGATTAAAATGAACTGAAATAATTACTTTTTATGATTTAAAAAATATGGGTGTGTGTGCGTGTGTGTGTGTGTACACGTATATCATTTTAAACAGATCGAATGAGATTTGAACGAATCGAGCGAACGATAACGAATTCGAGGCGTCAACGTTTGACGTCGGACAAACGTTTGATTTGGATTTTTTTTCTCCGTGCGACTCGAAAATTCCCTTCGCGAGCCTTTCATCGAGTGCGCAGCAGGATTCCAGTAACGATATTCACGATTTAAATTTCATTCGTGCATAACGGCAAAAGCTGCACCGAGAAATCCCATTGGATGCGTTATTCGTAAATTGAAAACGACGAAAGCCCTCTGCAATCAGCGCTTCCGCGACCTAAAACTGGACAATGTAAATTAGTTTTGTTCTATCTCGCTCTTCGACCGTGGAAAAAAATAAAAATAAAAATAAAAATAATAATAATAATAATAATAATAACAGTAAAACAAAAAGAAGAAATAGAAAAAGAAAAAAAAAGAGAGAGAAACGAAAAATAATTTCCGATGGTCGTTCGACGCATATATATCGCTATAAATGATAAGAATTATATTTATCTAATAGCATTAATACCAATGTGTATTATATATACATATATATATTAATATAATTATAATTAATATAGTTAATCGATATTATATAGTATATTATTGGAATAATAAATAAATATTACACTATCTAATAATATAATATTCTAATTTCTACATTAATATAATATAACATAATTAGCATAAAGAGATTAATAATAAACGTTGATATTAATAATATCGAAATTAAAACTCGAAATAGAATTTATCTTCTTCCACAAAGATTAAATCGTTTGACTATTACAACGATCTATAAATTTCTATTTTCCGATCTCTAACAAAATAGAAAAATAATGGAATGGTATCTTAGAAAAAAATATCGTGTTACTTTTCTTCCCTTCGATGAGAACGAAATTAAGTTCGCTTTTAAAAGTACCAACTTCCATCGAGTGTCACGTTTAATTGATATTGGCTACGATTCGAAATGAACCAACTCTAAATAAAGGAGATAATTGAACAGGTACGACATTGAACATATATTCTTGTTCACTCGAATTATTATTCGTGGGATCTCTCATTAACGAACTTAGAACGTTAATAAGATAATTGCTTTGCTACGACACTGTTGGGATACATTTCGATATTACAATTTATATTCGTAATATATCTATGTATTATAACCAGACATTAAATTTAAATGATATGTTGGATTAAATTTTAATTGCAAGCTTTCTCTCTCTCTCTCTCTCTCTCTTTCTGCCTTGTCTACCTATGCAATGTAAACGTTTAGAGAAATTTTAGAAAACAAAAATCGTAGGAAAAATATGTTCTAACGAAAAATATAGAAAGAAGTGGAAAATGATGAGGCAGTTGGCATTCAGATGTTCTCTCGATTTTATTTTTATTTTTTGCTCTATCTATCTATCTATCTCTCTCTTTCTCTCTCTCTCTTTCTCTCCAGCGATTCGGTACTTGGAACAACGGTACGAATTTATTTTGCAATAGCAGTACATATATATATAAATAAATATTCATGGCACGCTTTATCCTCGGGAAAAGGGGTACATGCTCGCTCTATAACGCACTGCGAAAACCGTATTCGCGTTACACGCCCCGGAGATAATGGACCTGGCGCGTTATAACCACCTCTACTCTGGCTACGTGCAATGCGATTTATATGAATCATAAATAGGCACGTCATGTTCGCTCGTTTTTCGACGAACAAGATTTGTACTTTGCTTCTACCGGCAGGTTCCTACCTATAATGCTTATATGTACCTATTTCACAGAGTAAAAGTTTTCGTAAAATCCTTGAAAATGTAGAAAAATATCGAACAACCTCGAATTATATCTTCTCATATTTTTCTCACTCGCTCTTTCTTTCTTTTTTACTCGTTAAATAACAGAACAAAAAGTTACGGTAAAATTTTTTCTATTCAAAATTTATGTATTATAAATTATTAAACGCCCGAATATCAAAATATCGATTAACATTGATAACGAACGTTGTTAAACGAGTTCATAAATTCGAATGGAAAAATAAATTTAAATCGTGTAAAATAGTAACTCTAAAAAAAAGTGACGAATAAAAAAATCAGTTCGACGCTTTCAGCGTTTATCGTCTATAAAAGATGTTCCTATTGTGTCTCCAACCTTTCACTAAAAACGAGAAAGGAGCATTCATATTTATTGCAAGCTCGTTTCATTGTTTCTGCTTTTTTTTCCATTTTTTTTTTTTTTTATATAGAAAAGAATAGAAAAGAAAAGAAAAAAAAAAACTCTTTTTTCTATTCTTATTTAATGCCTAGAAATTATTAAAAATTAATTAATTGCCGATTCAACGAGGTTAAAAACGGATGAACGATATCGAATCGTTAATGAGATTGTTGAAATAAAATAAAATAAAATTCAAATTCAATTAAATTGAATCGAATTGAAATAGAATAGAATCATATAAAAATATTATAGAAAATAAATACGACAGTCCTTACGCGGAAGAAAAGTAAATCGTTCTCATTAGATCGTTCCAATTGATCGTTGATGAATCGTAAAGTACGATTTTTGCTTTACCTACGTGTATTATAACCTCTTGATTCGACGACACGTTACCTTGGGAATTGAACGAACAATTTTTCTCAAATGTCGCGTAAATTGCTTTCCGAAGCGTCTCGAGGGATCGCACGGAAGCGGAAACGGAAACGTAGTGTGCCTCGACGAGACTTTCGATCGTTACACGAGTTTCCAGCAATGTTTATTCTATTTATCGATGTTTCCATGTTTCAACAAATTTCAAGGACTATCGATTATGATCGAACTTTATTAATCTTTTTGCTTCTTTACCGCGACGAACGATAAATTATTGATAATACAAAATTTTTCTTACAATTTGTTTAAAACGAATAAGATGAGGGAAGGTGATATAATAGTGGATGAACAATTTTTATTATTGACTTATCTCTTATATAAAATCTAATATATATAATATATATATATAAATGTCTGTGAATTTGTAAAAATCTATTGTACGCGCTTGCGCAAACTTATTAAACATGTTCCAATATTCTTTCGAAACCTTTCCGAAAGAATTACTATGCGTTAATATTTTATGCGAATTCAGGGTACTTATAGCAACTAAGAGGAAACGATTAAAAGCGTAACTTTTTCGAAAGTTTTCTAGCAAGTCGAAGTTATAATACTAAGATGATGGTAACGAACAAGAAATTTTCTCTTTTAATGAAGCTGGATATTAAAGGCGGAGCTTTTTTCCTTTGTTTTATGAACGTCGAAAGAGAGAGTGAGAAAGAGAGAGAGAAAGAGAGAGAGAAAGAGAGAGAGAGAAAATTTTTTTTCTTTCTTTCTTCTTCTTCTCATTTAAAAACTTCAAGTTCTCTTTGTTCGACAAAAATGAAGAAAATATGTGTACTCACTCGAATCGATCGATGTTTATCTTTTATATACAAAAGAAAAAAGAAAAAAAAAAAAGAAAAGGAAGAAAAGAGAAGGGTGTATGTTCAAAATAAAAATGATAAGGAAAACAATCGATTGTCACATCAAGGACAAAACCATATTTTCCCGATGTCAAGATTTATAGTCTTGAAAAGTAGAAGAACATTTCTCTGTTGGAAAATTTTCTACTGTAGTCTTTCATCCTCGTCACTTCGAATACGATTAATTGACGATATTATTTTTCTTTTTTCTTTTATTTTAAAACCCGTCAACTTGACATTTCCTTTGATGAAAATGCAACAATCAGCGTTATTTAAAATTAAATAATATCGGTGCAATGTAAATATATGTAAATATACTTACAAAGGAACGTTTATGATATATTTATTAAATAAATAAAAAATATATTTATGTGCATATGAAATATTGCAAGAGAATCATCGTAGTTCTTTGAAGTGGAAATTTACTGAGGAAACCCTTCGGGAAATTATCGTTCAGTGAATCTAAACAAATTGTATATCCATATCGCGATTCTATCGCGTGTTTCAAAGAAAATAATTTTACAATTTCTTGAATCGCATCAGCTTCGTTTTCAAATACTTTATCTATGTTAAATAATATATATACATCTAGAGAGTCAGAGAGAGAGAGAGAGAGAGAGAAAGAGAGAGAGAGAGAGAGAGAGATAAATACATGTATAAGAGGAATTTAGGAAGGAAAATGCAGCAAATATTTAAACGCGAATATCGGTGTTTAGGAAATTCGTGAATATTTGACGGGAAACTGAAATTATCATGGTAATATATCACGAATAAAATATAGTCCATTTAGTTTCATTGCTGTCAATTAATTTATTCAGAAATCATAAAGTTAAAGAAAAGGAGTACGAGCTGGTAAACATAGCGAGGCAATAAATTGCTAGAGCGAGTTCAAATAAACAAAATAGTAATCTCTCTACATTTATGTTAAACGTATGTATGAACATTATGCGCGAGCTTGGACAGCGTGAAACGCATCTCTCATCTCTGCTGTCTCTTTGACGTAGAAACGTACGTGTCGTATTCATTGCATTCAACGAACTGACGAAGAGATAGCTAGAGACAACCAGAGAGAGAGAGAGAGAGATAAAATAAGTATTTTTACTTTTAGAAATAGCTATGTTCTGTAAATGTAAAATATATAATAATATAAAAATATTTCGATAAAGATTTAATCGATATAAAAATATTATGAAACGAATTAATTATATCCGTAACGAGTGACGTGAAATAAAGATCTAAAAGATAATTGTTGGAGAGTTGTTACACAAAATGTAGAAAAATATATACATAAAAGTGAAATATATAAAAAGATATAATATTAGAAATTCAAGAAATACATAACAGTGATATTATAAAATAAATAATATATTATATTATTAATTATACAGAGAAGTATTTCAAATGATATAACAAAAGATGGAAAAAGCAATAATACATATATAAATATTCAATATGAAAATGAACAATTCCAGCAGTATTACACAGATTAAATAATAAAATGTTATAAAGATTGTTAAAGGGAGGTTGATATGGATGCTCAAAAATCATTAATAATTTCCGAAATAATAGATTTAACGTATTTATTATCAGAGAAAAAAAATAGTAAGGGGGAGAGAGAGAGAGAGAGAGAGAGAGAGTGGATTAACAGATTAATCGAATATATTTTATGGTCTCGTTTTCTCGAGCATTGTTACGTGAAAGCGACTGGCTTTCAAGCGATTTGTAAAAGCTCACCGATTTTAGAGCTTCACTGTGTTGCGTAGTCAAACGAATTAATGCATGGGTAGAAAAGTGAAGGCTCTTTGAAAGAATTAGTCAACTGTCAGGAAGGAATTACGTCTGCTATTCGTTAATTTCTTTTTCCACCATTTTTTTAATGTAAAACGTGAAAAAGAGAAAGAAAGAAAGGAAGAGAGAGAAAGAAAGAGAGAAAGAAAAAGAAAGAGAGAGAGAGAGAGAGATGACGTTTTTAGATAGATAGTAATCCCTTCTATTTCTATCTCACTCGTTCATCTACTCATTCACTCTCTCGCACGAACACTTACTCACAATACAATCCTGATACTTAAAAGTTTCAACGGAATTATGCGTGTCTAACGTTTCTTTTTACCCAAACAATGATAAACAATAGTAGGAAAAATAAATGAATAGAAAAGAGGGAAGATAAAATCCGAAAAATATATACACTCTTACCCCTTTATCTCTCCCCTCCCTTACCCTCGCGTTCTACCAATCCCGAAAAAATAGATTTCGTACGCAGCACGATTGTTGGATCGAGAGTGCAAGCTAAATTGCAATTGTCTCGTGAAAAGGAGGTAGGGAGAATGGGTGGAAGGGAGAAAGGAAGGAAGGAAGGATGGTTGCATTGGATGAGATGAAGAGAAAGAGCGAGAGAGAAAGAGAGATGTAACGAACTGCAGTTTACGTTAAACTGCAAGCTCCGGTTCTCTTCGGTTGTAGGTGGACAGGAAGGGTGCGAAATGCGCGTAGAATCTCGCCGTATCTCGTCGAAATAAATCCCAGAGAGAATTCAATGAGAGAAAAGAGTTGAGGGAGAAAGAGAGAGAGAGAGAGAGAGAGAGAGAGAGAGAGAGAGAGAGAGAGAGAGAGATAGAGTAGATACGTGGAGATTCTCTCTCGATTCTCGAGCGTTGAAAAGCAGTTATAAATAAAATCTCTTTTTTACAGGCACACACGTACACACGTACAACGCTTCTTCTTTTTTTCCCCTTGCACTGACCAATTTAGAAAATCGCACATTTCGTCCTTGGTCCATATTCATCCCTCATTTACAAATATTACTTTTCCATGCAATCGAAACGCACTAATGTCCCGTCCCGATCATTATCTCGAGAAAGATTTCGAGAAATTATCGGGCGCCGATTAAAAATGAATTTAGTTAACGACGAAGGTGTACCTTCGATACTTCGGTATCCGATTACAAATCTTTTTGTACGCTCTTCTTTCTTTTTTTCTTTTTCCCTATTTTTTTCTCTTTTCTTTTTTTCTTTTTCTTCTGAAAAGCGACGGAGAGGGAGAAACAAAGAAAGAGAGAGAGAGAGGAAGAGAGTGCTCGTAAAATCCATTATACCAGACTCTAGAAAGAAAGAATTGTACGAATTTGTATGATGGTAACGATTACAAGTTAGATGTTCTCAGACGAAGAATAAGAAGAATAAGAAGAAGAAAAAAAAGAAGAAGAAGAAGAAACGATTGTTATAGAAAAAAAAAAAAAATAAAAAAATAAAAAAAAAGGAAGTTAGAAGAAGATAGATATATAGAAGAAAAGTCAGTCGTCTATTCGTAGCACGAAATATTTCTCAGGAGATTCTCGCAGGCTGGCTTTTGTCTTCACAGTTCTCTCTCGTTTCTCTCGCGATTGCACTTACGACAGACTATTCCTATCTTCTTTTCTCCGTTACTGATTATCTCTAGAGTCTTGTCGTACGTACGAGAGAATGAGAAAGAGAAAGAGAAGAAGAGAAAGAAAGATAGAGAGAGAGAGAGAGAGAGAGAGAGAGAGAGAGAAACTACAAAATAGGTGGCGATGGCATTCGTGGAAGATTAATTTTGGCAGGACGGTTATACCCTGAAGATTCATCAGGTGGATTTAGACGCAAAGACCTTCTCGTCGCTACAAAGCTGAAGGTGTTGCTACTGTTGGGTGTTGTTGATGTTGATGCTGTCGTCATCGTGATGTTTCTAAGCGAGACAAAGAAGAGCAAGCTTCTGCATGGTGTTCTTTGAATATGTGCTTTTCACTGGAGTCTATTCGAAAGAGAATGTGTATTTGTGTGAGAGAAAGAAACAGAGAGAGAGAGAGAGAGAGAGAGAGAGAGAGAGAGAAGGATAGAGGAAAGTTCAACGAGAGTTCACGACTGCCTTTCAAACGTAGAAGCAGATAGATGATATAGACTACGCGTACTTACCCTACAAGGGGTAAGAAGAAGAAGACGAAGAAGTTGACTGATACTCTGGGAAACTGAACACTCCTCTTTTCTATGTTTAGGATCGTCGATGTGGAATACTCAAGAAAATACTTAGCTATATTTCGAGAAAATGAATGCCTGTTGCATTTACGAAACAATAGATATCTTCTTAGTTCATTGATAAAACCATATTCTCTATTTGCCATTCCTCTATTCGTATCTTCTTGCTAATTAAATTTCTACAGGAAACTTCGGACTGTAATCCTTTTATCTCTTTTTTTTTTGTTGCTGTTGCTTTGTTTTCTGTTTTTTTTTTTTTTCAATATACAAACGTAGATACATTCGATCAAAATAGATAATACTTCGGTTATAAGTCTAACGCGATGATCAATTTTTCGAGACGTCGGAAACGAGTATTTCGTTCAAGTATATATCTATTGTTTGATGAAGACTGATTGTATGTGAAAGATAGAGAGAGAGTATTTACAAGCTCAGGATATATTGTTTTACAATGTTCATTTAGAAAAATGAATTTGTTTGAGATCGTTGAGTGATCTTTTGGGAACGACGAGTACGATTATTAAGATCAAAGGAGAGTTCTTAACGAATACTTTCATGTTCTTTTTCTTTTTTTCTTTTATCATCTTCCTGTTTTTATCACCAACAAAGGTTCAGTTCTTTCACGCTGTAAAATATCAAAAAGCATTCATTAATGAAAACGAATGATCGTCGCTTTTATTTTTTATTTCTTTCTTCATTTTTTCACATTTTTCTTTTTTTTTCTTTCTTTTTTTTTTCACGATAGAAACGAAAATGAATTGAGCATGAACTCTCTTGGTCATTTACATCAGCTTCATTTCGTTTCGTTTTGTCGTGCAAAATCTCAGCTTGAGCACGTCGTTCCTAGATATGTTAACTTTCCCTATTTCTCCTACGAATCTCTAGCATATTCCACCATAGACAAACAAGTTCTGACGATGTGCACTCGTATGATTTCATGTGCGAGTTTTACGTCAGCACGTATAAAAACACAGGACCAGGACACGATGAGAAGAGATTTACTGTTGATGACGTTGCACGTACTAATATATTGCTATATATATATATATGTGTGCGTGTGTATGTATGTATATATGTATGTATGTATGTATGCATTTCCCCATGTTGCTTCTTATCACGGAAAAATTAATGTTGCAATGTATTCAAAAATTTTCCAAATGTTTTTACTTCTCACCATTTTTCTTTTTTCTTCTTTATCTTTTCCCTTGAAAATTTTGTAACATTTTTCGAAAAACTGTAAGCGTTAAAGAAATTTTATAGACATAAGGAATCGACAGTGAGAAATGATTCGTGTTGTTAAAATGAAACGAAAACGTATTGATCTAAATTGTTAAGGGACGTAAGGGTCAAATTGATTAACAACACATTGTCAAAATCAGAAAGAGAGAGAAGAAGAGAGAAAGAGAGACAAATTGCAAAGATATTAAAAAACAAAAAAACAAAAATAAAGAAGAAAAGAAAAGAAAGAAATCATTTCTTTTTTCTTTCCTTCTTTTTCACCCTTCCTTTTTACGTAATAAAAGAGAGCTTGAATAATGCGACGCATTTTGTGGAAATGATCGAATGAAAAATTTCTTATGGAATATGTAGATCAACGTCGAATGAGAACTTCGTTGTTATACATTTTTTATCTACAAATTTCTTTCCTAACGAGAAACGTGAAATACTTTGAAAGCGTTTTAACATTATATATGTATTCACGTTTTTCGCGAATAAGTTTTGTAATCGAGTTCTCATTATATTTCGATGAATACGAACTTACGGTTAACATTTTACAATTCCTCTTATAGTTCGTACTTTCTATGATCTTCAATAAGAATCATACATATGTAATAAAAGTTAAGTTATAAGCATTATATTCGTTACGACAAAGGGTACTACTACTTATGAATTATTCTACTTGAAAAAAGTTATATAATTGTTGTTCTTTTTTTCATATCATTATTTATTATCATATTCATCTCTCAATGGCAAGTGCTTTTTAAAAAGTATGTTCAAACAGTCTATACATATACACATATATATATATATATTCGGTGTCAAGTAAACTTTAAAACTACACACACACATACATGTTAAAAACAAAACCATATGATTCCAATTGAACGTTTACATTTCTACCATTTCATGATCCACTTCATTCATCGTTATATTTGATTACAACGATAATTGATCAACTATGAGCGTATATTATATAATATTTAATTTTAAAGAAATAATTGTCATGCATAATTAAATGTACTTTTTACGTTATGTCATTATACCATATTTATTTACAAATATATATATATATATATATATATATATATATATATATTAAACATCACTTATTAACTTTATTAAATAAATATCGTATGATCTACAATTCCATTTACTAAATTTTAATTTTACTATTCGATGTTATCATTATCAAAATACGATCAACTATCTCTATCTATGTATCTTATCCTTTTCCTATTCTTTTCTTAAAAAAAAAAAAGAGAGAAAAAAAAATACTTATTAAATAATTAAAAAATAAAATAATCAAGTTCACATTCGTTATTTAACAAAAACAATGATCTCACTCTTAGACTTTATTATGACAAACTGGCTACTCGACTATTTGCATTTTTATACTTGAAGAATTCAGGTTGGCTGTAATAAATATTCCTTCTCTCTTTCTCTTTCTCTTTCTCTTTTACTCGTATATAACATAGGAAAAACGAGTTAGTGTGCGTAAAGCCGCATTCATTTTTCCATAGAGCCACGTGCCTCTCGGAGAGAAAGCGTTGGCGCCGGAATCGACGTGAAAGAACACAGCTAGAGGTGGATAAGAGGTGACATATTGCGGTGCTGCGACTCATGCGCACTGTTTCTTTTACTGGGGTGACGCGCGTCTCTTCGCTATCACGGAAAACGAGAGCACATTCCGGTGTACGCTCGTATCTCTTCGTTGGAATATTTAAGAATAAATCTTCGGAGTGGTAATAGAAAGCCGACGTCGACGGATTATTCGCGTTTTTCGTTACTGCGAAAATATTTCACGATGCCTGTTTTTTTTCTCTCTCTCTCTTTCTCTCTCTTTCTCTTTCTTTCTTTTACTATCTCTTTCTCTTTCTTTCTCTCTCTCTCTCTCTCTCTCTCTCTCTCTCTCTCTCTCTCTCTCTCTTCGTACCCATTAAGAATCACGTCGCAATCATTTTTCAACGTCGAATGATCTATTTCCCCTATCATCGAAATTTCGAACTTAATATTTCGAATAAATCTTGCTTTAGGTTTTAGTTATTATTGTTGTTGTTGTTGTTGTTATTATTATTATTATTATTTTTTAATTATCTTTCACTGTCCTTTCATACTCGTAATTATTTTCATATTTTCATAGTTGAAATTGTAATGTAATTATTAGATTGTTGTATAATTTCAATCATTATCGAACCGAGTCTCATTCAAATTTATATCGTTTTGAGAGAGAAATAATGTTGATTTGATTAATGATAATGATGTTAAATATTAGTAAGAAAACTTTTGTGATTTTTCTTGATAAAATTCTGACACTCGAGTTTACGAGATATGAGAAGAATTATATAGTAATCTAACTTATATTTTACGTTTGGTAGAAATAATTTCATATGTCTACAACTTGTACCGTAAAACTTTTCAGGTAGTTAACATCGTAAATAAAAACAATGAAATTCGAGATCGAAGATAAATTCATATCGAACATTTCAAATGTCTATTAAATTACGTTTATTTTTTTTTTCCATTATATTTCTTATCCGATAATTATATAAGCAACTAGAAAGGTCGATCAATCTAGAATGTTTGTACTGACAGATTTGTGTTAGAACTCGTCTGCCGTAACGTCAGATCTATCTACTTGAGAAGGGAAGTAGTAGTGTAGTAATAGTAGTAGTAGTAGTAGTAATAGTGTAGTAGTAGTTTACTTCGAGCTTATAGTCAGACTGAGATTTATCGATTTACATATTACACACTCGGATACGCCATATATGGGATGTACGATAGTTAATAAATTAGAGAGCGATATCAAAGTTTCAACGTGGATATTCCCGTTAGTTTGATATTTAACTTAAACTCGTGTACTCTTTGAGAATCGAATTATATATATATATATATATATATATATATATATATATATATATGATTAATCGTCCGTAGTTATATAAATACATATGTACATAGATAGTACACTATGTACATAGATGTATACATACATACGTACAAACACAAGTACATTAAAATCTATTACTCTAACATGTACTTTCGTGTAACACAGATAATCGATATAAGCGATAAATGATTCCGTTATCAACGCAAATAATATTTTTGAATCGGAAATTGCTAACGGAATTAATACGAACGTTCGTGAATTACCATAGGCAAACCAAATGTAAATGATATGTACTTCGGATTATGCGTTGGGAGGTAACCAATTTTTCTAACTATCAAATAAATTTCCAAAATTAATCCTTAAATGCACGTAATTGCAGAATTAAAACGTATTCATGTTTAATGCAGTTTGATATACCACGAAATGATTCAGTATTTTCCCGATAAATTTAATAGAAAATATAACGTTAAATAATGATACTTTTCATATTTAATATAACAATTTTTTCCTATAAATTTTTCAAAAAAAAAGAGAAAAAAAAAACGAAAAAGATAAATAAACAAATCATACATTAAACCAATTAATTAAATTACAGATGAATCCATGATCTACGGATTGAAATCGATTATTAATCCTAATAAAATAATGATAATATAATTAGTAGAATCGTTGATGTGAATACAAATTTAAATTATCCTTATAATCAAGTATTTCAATAATTTTACATATATATATATGTATTTAAAAGGAAAAAGAATAAATAGAAAGAAAAAAAAAAAAAAAAAAAAAAGCAAGTTTACTTTCCTCGCCATAATTTTTTGGTCGAATAAAGAAAATAAAAATGGTCGAGCAAAGAAATACGTTCATTCTCCGAAACGATCTCTCTTTCGTTCTAGTGAAATGAACATTTTTTTTCTCTTTTCTTTCTCTTTTTTTTCTTTCTTGCACGAACTACCCTCGGAACTTCCCTTCTAGTTAGAGGGATAACTTCTGACTTGGCGTACCTCTTGTCTATCCTCTCAACAGTCTCGTCATCCTTTCTCGAGAAATTTTCTCGTTCACCTAGCCCATCGGTTTTTATCAGTCTGAGCCCTTTCCCTTCTCTTTGCTCTTTTTGCAAGTTTAAACCGCGTCACGTGGGCAATAGCGAAGCGGGAATATGTGAGAGTAGATATATATATACGTGTGTAAGAGAGTAGAGGAAGGAATATGCGCGCGCAAACCAGTGAATCCTTTTCAGTCTCTCGTCTGACAAGCTTCCCGTCATTCACTTTGGCGCTTGTAATTAATCAAGGGATACTTTAGCTACTTCCTGGCTCATGCTAAAACCATTATCTAGATATGGTGGTAGGGATACAGGGATGAGAGGGTGAGAAACTGGTCTATCACGGTTCTACATTTTACCAGAGGAAATCCTTATTTGAATTGCCCCTTTCAACGCGAACGAGTCCACGGTGATTACCTACATTGCTCGAGAAAACGAGCTGGCTACTTTTGAATTAAAAAGAAGAAAAAATTGCAAGAGAATAATATGTGTATATATGTATATATATTCTCTTGCTATTTTTTTCTTTTTATATATATTTCATATATTTTTGTATATATTATATATATTTTTATATATATTCTTTTCTTCTTATATATATTATATTAAAAAGAAAAAAAATAGCAAGAGAATGTATATATATATATTAAATATTTATATTCATAATATAATATTTTATATATTTTTATATATATTATATATATATATGTTGTAACTTTCGTTTTGCTTAAATTATAAAATATTAACATTAGCATTGTTAATCGTTGTTATAATTCTCTAATCGTTGGAATAATTTTGATAAACGAGCAACTGAAACAATTTGGTGAATCATTAGAAACCAATTTCGTATTCTGTGATTAGGCAAATAAGTTATTGTAATTACGATAAACCGAACAGAGAAGTTACGTCTCTCTAAATGAGAGAATTCTCATCGACAATTCGTTCAAGCATTTCGGTATTGATGAGGCGAGAAACGAAGTGATTCCTACCGAATGATTTATCCAATTAAAAGTTTCCTATAGCCGTGTGATCGTGTTAATCGTTAGAATTGAGACTCCTTGAAACTCGTTCGATGGAAATTGTTACCTGACAACGATTAAACGTATCGAATGAGAATGCGAATGCAAATACGACAGTAATTAATTTTGAACGCATTGATAATTACCGAAAACAATAATTTGCTTGTTAACAAAAATAATTAACAATCGTAATAATAATAATAAATTATAATAAACTTTAACCGGATATTAAACTATCTATTACAAAGTAATATAACATTATCAAGTTAATATATTCACAGTTTTCAAAAACTGATGTGAAGGAACGTTAATTAAAACTTTTCGATAGATGTAACCTTTGTCGTTTATAGTAATTTTAATTTCAAGAAAATTTACACACAGACACATGAATTATTTTTTTCTTTCGTATTAAAAAACGCTGAATTATTTAGTCAACAATATAGATTATTATGATATCTTTAGATCTTACATTAATTAAAATTTATTTCTCTCATGTATTAAAAGATACAATACACACACACACACACACACACACACACATATATACACGTCCAAAAGTAATTACTTTCGTTCGGTAAAATTCAAATTTATTTCTGTTTTTTAATTAATTTCCAAATCAAGATATCTTACGCAACGTCGGCCGTTACTATTAATTCCAAAAGCTGAGAAAGATACGAATATATTTGCGCGATTTAAAAAAACAAATTTAAAGCAGAAACAAAGCTAAAGAGAGAAACAGAAGGATAGAGAAATGAAAAGATAGATTCGAAGGATTCGCTCTTAGTACAGTTGCAGAAAATACATAGATGCAGTTCCTATTATCCGTTCGAGGATTCTCTCGGAGATTTTGTTGCAACTGCGTGAGAAAGAAAGAAATAAAGAAAGAGAGAGAAAGACAGAAAGATACATACATACATACATACATACATACATACATACATACACACACACACACACACACACACACACACACACACATATATATATATAGAGAGAGAGAGAGAGGTGACTGGAAAGCGGATGCCATTCGGAAATTGGAAAATATATCTTCCCATGGCAAAAAGGTCAGCCCCGATATAAGTATAGCGTAGCGAGAAGTGTGGGAGGGGTAGGTGGAGGGGGTGGATGAGGGATGCTGCGGGTGCTCGCGAAATTTTTCTCCTCGAAGCTGCTTACGAGCATTACGACTGATTTATCGTGCGGATATGCTTTGCCGCCTTTTCCACTTGCGAACTGGCAAAGTTAAGTATCGTCTTGTTATGAAAACGTCCTCGATTTCACATGCTAGATATCTATATTCACATTGTATCCTGAGAAATAATTTTGAAGTATAGTTAAGTCAGTAAACAATCATTATTATCCTGATCGTCTTCATCGTTGTCGTCGTCATTTAAAAATGAATCAAACTGCGATTATGATTTGTGAATCATCGATGATATTACATAAGTAAAGATTTTCGTCGAATTCATGAATATCTTGATGAATATTTTGACGAGAAGAAGATAGAAATAGAAGAGTTGATTATTGATCTAACTAATAATTGTATCACTGATTTTGTTACATATAACATCTGTGTGATTCACATTCTGATGTAAATAAAAATTTCATCGAGATTGACAATAAAATATTTATATCGTTGTTTAAATTAAATATTGCCCGAACAAACTGTGTACGTAAAGGATCGAAAGGGAGAAGAAGAAGCTTTCTTGCCAATAGCGTCGTGCTTTTTCTCTCGAGGGTGTAAACAGCAAAGCCATTAAAGTTTCAGGTACATTTTTCCTTGTTACTCGAGCCGTTTCCAAGGCTTTCGTTTGATCGTTTTCCTTTTCTATCTCCTTATATATATATATATATATATATATATATATATATATATATATATCTTCTCTCTCTCTCTTCCACCTCTTTCTCTCTCTTTGTCTTTTTTACCTTCTTTTTTCTTCTTCTTTCTATGGGTGATGGTTTTTGATCCTCGGAGAACATGCCGAGATCGACAGAAAATTTTTCCAACGATATATACCCTCAGTTTTGAAATATTATATCTTCAACGATGTCGTAGAATAATTTGAAAACTCCTTCTCTTCTCCCGCGTTCTCGTTCATTTCAATCTCGCCCAAGGCAATCGTTTACGATCTTCAAAGAAACCACAATTTCGGTGAGTTTATCGTATTTTCACGTACGATCGAACATATTGTTATAAATAGATGTAATGAAAATTCTCTTTTGCCTATCGATTCATTATGATGCAGTTGAGCTAATTAATTATATTGTCGAGACTCTCTTTACAATCATGCTTTACGGACGAATTATCTCGAAATCATTTCTATATCAATGCTTTTGTATGTCTACATATATATACACATATATATATATATATATATATATATATATATATACACATATACATAACATACATATTTATATATATATATGGAATAATAACACGATAAATTATAGTGTAATGGTTTTCCAAAAACATTTTAGTAATTGCTTTGTATCTCTTTCTCTCTCTTTCCACCTATTTTCCAAGTACGAGCTCGTTTAATTAATGCGTAATATCCGATCGGCTACAAGATGGTCGAACCTGATTAGAGTATAACGGGAAATCAATAATTATCTTATGAAGTTTGAACAATTCGATTTACATATATATATATATATATATATATATATATATATATATATATATAGAGAGAGAGAGAGAGAGAGAGAGAGAGAGGAAGATGGGAGGTTGATAGGCAAGAAAATTTTGGGAAATTTATTAAACAAAATGACGTCAAAATTTATCTAATGGAAATGTTCAGCTATTCGGTATAATCCAAAAGCGTAACCGATAACAAAGTTTGACTCGATAATTCTCGTGAGAACAATGATAAGGAGCCGAATACAACGATGTGTGCTTATCGATGGAACAAAGACGATTCCGCGAAGTGTCTCGACAAGTCCCGAAATGGGGACCTTCGAAATCGGATCTACGAACCACGAAGGAGCCACGTTATTCACAAAGATCGTCTCAGTGGTAGTCGGGTCAGATAACGTTCCACTATCCAGCATCCGTAGAAAGGAGCTTACAGGATGCGTTCTCGTGTTCTAACTGAACATCCGGGGATCGTAGCAGGAACCTCGAGTCTTTTCCAGAAACTGGAGCTCGTCCAATAAATTATCTCAGACTCGTCTCTCTCCTTCTTCTTCTTCTTCTTCTTCTTCTTCTCTCTTTCTCTCTCTTTCTCTCTGTTTTATTCTTTTTTTCTCTTCGTTCGAAGGATTAACCCAAAAGTAGGTTAAATCCTAACTCAGCTTATACGAATCTTACCGAATGGATCATTTTTCTACTTATTTACTAAAGATTTTTTTTTTTACATATTGTATATATATATATATATTGTTTTTCTCTTTGCATTGATAATAGTGCAGTATAAATATTATTTATTTGCCGTTGTTGAACATTGCTCTAGTTTTATGTTGGCTTTCTATTTTTTCATTCCACAATTTCTATCTATACTCTAATACATTGTTCATATTTACTTTTCGTTACAATATCACCCTACAGTAGATTTATTTATATTACCTTTCCCGAGTTTAATAAATAAAACAAATACAATTCTTTGCTTATCGAACGAAGCCTCTAGCCGTAGCTATCATGTACCAATGTTTCTTAAACAGCCAACTTTGATAGATAAATAACATATAGGATCCTTTGGAAATTAGATTTCCCATGCCACATGTAACACCATATCACACGTAGAACAGGTATTTAAAATCTAGATGAGATTTACCAAAATTCCTCGTTCTTGGTATATCTCAGATGGAATCGTTTCATCCATTCGTACCTTTTTTCTTCCCCTAAGTGAAGGTACATATCTCTTCTACGAGAAAAGGGAAAGAATGAAAAGGAACGAAAGAGACAGAGACAGAGACAGAGATAGAGAGAGAAAGACAAGGACAGACAAAGACAGAGAGAAAGAGAGAAAGACAGAAGAACAGAGAGAGAAAGAGAAAAAGAAAAAGAAAAAGAGAAAGAGAGAGAGAGAGAGAGAGAGAGAGAGAGAAAAGGATAGACAAAGACAGAGAGAGAAAGAGAGAGGGATAATACAGGAAAAGAGAATCCAATCTTTGGAGAAGGAAGGAAAATTCTTCGAGAGTAATCCAGCCTCTTCCAATCGAAGGGGCAGAAGATCGCACCCGTTGCAATATGTTGGCAAAGTAATTTCAGGCTGATGTTGGAACAAAATAAGCTCGAGCTTCTAAGCGTTCTCTCTCTCTCTCTTTCTCTCTCTTTCTCCGTACTTCTTACACATTCATATATACATACTTCTCGTACACATATGTGGAGCTTGTATGCATTTTACGTACAACGAGTATCCTCTTCGATGGAATATCAGCCTTCTTTGTACATACACACATACATACATACATATATATGTGTGTGTGTACTACATACGTATCTATGTACGTAGGTATGTGTCTATCTGAATGTTCATCCGCGCATGTACGTTCTTTACTGTGGAATTTCATTTACCCCTTCCGGTCGATGTAAAATACGTGATTAAATTGCGCACGCAACCATTGAGGATGGGGGATGGGGGATAGGGGATAGGGGATAAGGGAGAAGGAAGGGAAAGGGAGGAGAACGCACAGCTAACGTTTCGAGGACGTCCTTCATCGTGGAAACGGTTTCGCTGAACGCGCCGAATTGATGCACGCAGTTCAATGCTCAATGACGCATTACCTCACGCCTGATCTGATTTAGTACCCTCCATCTGCACTGTTTACGTTAATTGCTTGGCCTTTGATTAGATCGCCTTCGATCGAATTAAGCAACCGCTATGCTAAAATTAATACGATTGATTACGTTCTTCTTTAATTCTTTCGTTTTTTTTTTTTCTTTTCATCTAATCTTTTACACGACAAGTAATATCTTGATTTAATAGAACGAGGTAGTATTAAGGATTTTTTATTCTCGGTCAAGTTGACTCAATTTTATTTTAATTTCCATCGATTTTGATACGATGTAACGATATAAGATCGGATATTACAAGCAAGAAAAAAGAAATTTTGTATTTTAATGTAAAGTTCTAATGTTAAAATTATATCGAATGTATTTATCTTAATCATACCTATACAATATTCTATTTGGATCAATCTATATATTTCCGAATCGATTTGATTAATGTCGAGAATAAAATAACGGAGGAAAGTCTAATTAGAGTTCAATCAAATGACATTGTTGCAGTCGAAAGATTAAAGATTTCGATTACCCTTTTCTCTTTTTTATCGCAGGAGAAAAAATCGTTCGTAAAGTTAACATTTTTAATAGGGATGAAACGAGGATTAGTGTAGAAATAGCGTTTGTCACCTTTTTAGATGGCTCTATAGAAGTATAGAGCCTCATGAATTCTAGAGCGAGAGGGTTAAAGTGCTGGGACGGTTTAGAGCTCGTGGAGTTCTGGCTAGTCGCCAACTTTGAAATCCTAGACCGACAAGCGAGCAAATCACCGAGCGTATAAACGCTCTCTCTCTCTCTTTCTTTCTCTCTCTCTCTCTCTCTCTCTCTCTCTTGCTAAACTTACAACGTTTTGACATAATGGTCAAGCGGTCTCAAACAATAGTAGGAGGGATCTAAATTATTTGATTAATTTCTCGCGAAATTCAATGCAATGGATTTCAATGAAGCATCATTATGAGAAAAAATTTGTATGAAACTAAACAAACTATTGAGTATAATCTTTGATAAAACTTGATAACATCTTTACGATTCAATCGTAATTGGAAAAAGGAAAAATCGAGGAAAAGAAAATGACTTATTCAATTTACAAATTTCATGAGATCTGAGCTTGTAACTACGTATATAACTTTTAATTGGAAAAAAAAGAAAAAAAGAAAAAGGAAAAGAAAGAAAGAAAGAGAACAAAAATACAAGAGTAGATATAATTACGATGTCGGTGATCGATGAATAACAACGGTTTGTTATTTCTTTTTGTGTGAACAAGTTTAAAGTACTTATCAACGAGTAAGTATCGTTGAGTTATCTTCGAGAGAATCGCTAGGATGAAAGCCAACGTGCTAACTTTCGTGTCGTCGGATATCGTTTTCCACGATTCATAATCGTCGATAGTGGTTTCTGCTGATTATATTTACAGAAAGTAAGAGAGAGAAAAATAGAGAAGAACAACGATTAATTCAGAAAAGAGAACAAAGACGATTAATCATCGTGGCTTCGTTTAAGCCAGTATTTTATACCGGCGTACAATCAAATATTTCTTTTATTTCATGTAGTTTACTAAGCAGAGTATCAACATATTTCATTTTGTTAAAAATTATTTTAATTGTTTTCAATTTAATTTAATTTAAATTAGAAATTTATTTAAACATGATTATTTCGATATAAAAACATGATTTGTCTCTTTTCTTTTCTTCTTTCTTTTCTTCTTTCAATAAGATATATATATATATATATATTTTTTTTTTTCTTAATAAATGATACAACTTGATACTTTATACAAATTTTGTTTTAAGTAGATTATTTAATATCTAGAAGAACTGTGATACATCAAAATTAACGCACATCCAAGCAACTCGTATAAAATTTCATTGTATGATCAAGTCATTTATTATGTATTTTGTAAAATGAATAAAGCATAAATAAATCTATATGAAGAAGCATTATACTATTATTATATACTATTATTATATTCTGCTTCCGTTAGAATTTAATTTTTAAATCCTTAATGAATTATTTATATATTACATAATCTCTACTAATTAATATATAAACGCATGATGTAAAATGCAAAATACAGAAAAGCTGATTCGTGTCAATTTAAAGAGAAAGGAAAAAGAAAAAATAGAAAAAATGACAGAAACAAAGAAACAAAGAAAGAAAGAAAGAAAGAAAAAGGGAAGCTAAACGTGCCCGAAAAATCGTAAAGTACAAAATCGGATTACATTCACGATTACACGAAGAAGTATTCGACTTCTCTTTCTTTCTTTCATCCTTTTTTTTCGGCAATTGCAAATTGTGCTTTATAGATCATTCAGGCACGAACACGCGTTTTACTCGCATTCGAAGAATCATTCGACCAAAAAATAAAAAACAGAAAAAAGGAAAAGAAAAAAGAAGGAAAAAGGAGAAAAGAAGGAAAAGAAGAAATAAATAAATAAAATAAAATAAAATAAAAAAAAAAAGAAAAAAATGGAAAATGCAGTCGGCCGAAAAATAGGTAGTACACCGAGGATTGTATTTTCGGCTTGAATTTTGACCCGCGGAAAAACACAAACCGTGGCTAGGGTGGTAGAAGCCACGCCGAGATGAGTCTCGCATATTCGTACGCTCGAGCGAGCATCTTCATTCCGCTCGGCTTCAATATTTATGCGTGGCTCGGAATAAACCCATCTACCCTCTCCCCTTTTCGTTCCAACTACCAACTGCAAACTCGAAGCCACAACTCGAGTGTACTTCCGTGTAGTGAAATATAAGGAAATTCGTACATATATGCACGTGTGTGTGTGTGTATGTGTGTGTAAAAAGGAAAGAAAAAAAAAATGACATATGGGTTGGACTGAGTTTTTAAATCAAAATACGAAGAATGAGAAGGAACTGGTGGTGAGGAAACGTTTTAACGATTATCTTAATTAAATATTCACGCGAACGTATTATTAATATAAAAAGGAAATAAGAATTATTTCGTTCTCAAGATTCATTTCATTTTCCTTCCTCGAATAATTTCACATTAAAATTCGTCGGAATTAATTATTATCTTATTAATAAAAATTAAGAGTAATAAGAATTATTGCAATTTTTCTTCTCCTCCTCCTCCTCCTCCTCCTCCTCTAACTCCACCCTTCGATTTTTTTTTTCATCAATTTTATATTCAAATTCGTGAAACTGGAGAAACGAATTACTACGATTCGTTTAATTAAATAACAAATTCGTATTATTATGATAATTGAAACAAAAAGAAAAAGAAAAAAAAAGAAGGAGAAGGAAAATTAAACCATTAAAAACCTTTGTAATTATAATCGTTAAATTACAATCGTTTTATCTTATTATCGATTAAAAAAAAAAAGAAAAAAAAAAGAAAAAAAAGAAAAAAAGAATATATTTGACTGTATATTTAATTATCATCTACACGAGGACAAAAAGAATTCTGCGAAAAAAAAAGAAAAAAAGAAAAGGAAAAAAAAAAAAAGAAAAGGAAAGAAAAGAAAGTAAAAAAGAAAGAAAGGAAAGAAGGAAGGAAGGAAGGAAGGAAGGAAAAAAGAAAGGAAAGAACTTCACTATGAAATTCCTTTCTGTCTTTTAAGCTATTGTGATGCTTAGCACACGTTCTATCTATCACTCGAAGATCGATGAAGATTCTTCTCACTTCTCGTCCCGTTCGAGCACGTAGGATGGTCCATTAATTAAGAGAGCAGCTTACCGTTCTCCTTATTTTTCGACTTTATTTACTTCCTGTTCCATAAATAAGAGACAAAAAAAAAAAGAGGAAAAGAGTAAGAAAGATAGAGAGAAAAAGAGAGAGAGAGAAGACGTGACAACATTTCATCGTTAACACAGCACTTTCTTATACTCCTTATTCAACGTTTCATTAATCAATACGCCACATGCAATATGTATATAAGTTTTTATTTATCCAACGAAACGAATTCGACCAGTAAAAATGTTTTTCGTATTTTATCGTATGTCATCATCATATTTTATATATCCTTCAAAATTGTTATAGCTATCGTATATAGGTGTACGGCGTGTAAATAAGCGGATGTCTCCCGGATTTTCTTTCATTTTTGTCGAGAAATCTCAGAGGATCTTTTGTCCATGAAGGATTCAATAGTTGATATCTCTACTTATCCTACTCTCTTTCTGTCTTTTATTTCTCTCTCTCTCTCTCTCTCTCTCTTTCTCTCTTTCTTTTTTTTTCCCTTCTTCTTCCTTCCTTCTTGGAGATATCAGCTGTAAGAGGTATAGATGTGATAGAATGAGAGTGGAGAAAAAAGGAAGAGATCTATCTTTGATCGAAGATCGAAATGTAATTTAGATTTTTCTTTTCAATTCTCCATTCCGTTCAACTATCGATGATGATCCTTCGGATATTTAATCATATATATATATATATATATATATATATATATATATATATATATTCCAGAAAGGATAGAAAGAGATTTTCAATACCATCTTTGAAAAAAAAAAGAAAAGAAAGAAAGAAAAAGAGAGACAGAGATAGCGAGAGAGAGAGAGAGAGAGAGAAGAAATGAGAAAATTGCTTTGGAGATTTGAGATTCATATTTCTCTATTAATTGAACAAGAAATGATTATATGACGTAAAGCTATTAGTATGAACTATTAGTATGAACTGGCCAGGACTATTCCACGTAAAGCTATTATCATATCCAAAATGTTGCTCACGTAATCCAGTCTTCAACGAGCTTAAACCATAGTAATCTGAGGGATGCAAGATAGTGCCCATAGATAGCACGAAGATGAATAGCCTGACTCGACGTTGTGAGGACGATTTCCTCTACACTAACACCAATGACATTGTCCATACAAAGGTTTAACCTCGACGACTTTACTGTGTATCACGTGTGTTCCCTAATCAAAGCTTAGGAATTCTACAATAGCGTACGAACAGTACCTACGAAGTTTATCCATTATTATGGAAATATATGGAGGAATTCAATACGTTGGAATAATCTTTACATATATTGACGAAAGTGAAACAATTATTGTAATTAAATAGGAATTTGCGAATCGATAATGTATTAATAAGTAAGATGAAGTTGAATTAAATATCGAGGCTTAACAAAAGTCTATTATACCATTTATGAGAAATAATTTATTATATTATACTTTAACGTTACTATGATATTTAAAATTGAATTAAAAATGCATGCTCTGTGTATATTAATTCATATTCGCGTTATCGAGAGAAAACGTATAATCAATCGTTATTTTCCAAATTAAAGAAATTAATTTGAGAAAAAGGTATTGATTTTCTAATCCTTTGAAGTCTCGTTAAAGAATTGTATATGCATAAATATTGTAATTTATTATATATAAAATTTAATAAGAAAAAGATATAAAAAATATATATATATATAGAATATATAATAAACATATTATAAATGAATTATAATTATTACACATTATATATATATAATATAAATATATTAAAATAATAAAAAGAATAAAAACCGACCACACTATCGTCCCAAAAATAAAAATTTATTCTAATACGAAATTCGATAGCAATCCCATTCGTGACATATTACACATTATATATACACCTACGTTATAAATACATCATAAATAAATTATAATTATTACATATATATATACATATACTAAAATAATAAACATAATACAAAATGATCATACTAACGTCCCAAATAAAAATTTATCCTAATACGAAATTCGGTAGTAATCATTCGTGAAACCTCGTTAATTATTACGATGTAGTTGAAAAAATCGTGCTAGTATTCGAGTTAAGGGTACTTTCTACGAAGGGTAACCGATACCTATCTTTATTTCACGTCGAATCGATGTGCCATCGTTTGGCATGGGGTTGGATAGGGTGAGATGCGATGGGATGGCTGGGCTCGAAACGAGAGTCGGTTTTCTAGAAGTAGGTCGCACGGGTCGTTACTTCGCGACTCCTACACGCAAAAGTGGGAACGCTTTGGAGTGGGTTGAGGATGCTGTGTTGGAGGGTGGATGGCCTCGGAGAAAAAGAAGTCCGGACGCGATATTAATGGCGCGATGGGTGAAGTGGAATGCAGGAAGACATTTATACGAGTCGGCGTACTACGGAACGTCGGACAATGCTGGGCAATAAAGTTGGCACAGAAAAGGGTTAGGTAAAATTGTGCTCTATAAAAAGGCGTCTGCGAATGATTTCTTGTCGACCGGATTAACGGAGTCCTAGAGTGGCCATTGAAGTGGGACGAAGGGGGAAATCGAGCTACGATGAACACAAAAGAAGTTTTTTTTAAGAAAGAGGGACAGAGAGAGAGAGAGAGAGAGAGAGAGAGAGAGAGAGAGAGAGAGAAAAGTTTCTTTCTTTCCTCTTTTTTTTTTTTTTCATTCTGCCAGTTTGACTGAATCACATTAACATATATATGTTAATTAATGATTAAATATACATACGTATTCAATATTTATTTATTAAATATACACACATATATATATGTATGTATAAAATGTGTATATATTTAATAATATGTATAGAGAATAAGATTATATTAATATATATATATATTATATATATTAATATTATTAATTAATATATATATAAATTAATTATATTGAATTAATAAATAAAAACAAAAATACTTAATTACATAGTTTCGTTTTTTCCTATCAATATACATACGAATCGATGATCAATCAAGTCTACTTTATGACAATGTGAGGCCAACGAATAAGGTCAAATGTTTTTCGCGGCATTTAAAAAACCAATCGCCTGTTTGACTTTTTTATACAAAGAAATTCATTAAAAGTTAGATTCGTCGTCTGGACGTATAACCAAACTCGCCATTTCTTATAATCCTCTTATCGTCAGCGTAACGATGTCGTATCCATTTCAAAATCACGTTCTCATTATTCGATGAACTTTTAATTACTTCGGTATACAAGCGACTAAGACGTTCCCTTGCGGGTGTTCGGTTAAAGGAACGTCGATACGAGGGAGCTATTCGAATGCATCGTTGCACTGCCAAGAGATCTTTAATGAAATGCAAATTTGAGGCCGTACCTAGTCTCCGGAATTTGAAGTTATAAGCTCCAGTATGGGTATTACGAGTCTGAGCGTATCTATACTTATTTACATGTGTGTTGCTTAATGACTAAAGGTGACTTAACTCGATTAAATCTAATTTATTTTCATCTAAGAATATTTCCTAAATATTTCATTATTTTTTTTCTAATCGTAAATAAAAAATTGAAATCTAAACATATATACGTATGTACATAGATATATTATATATACGTGTCATATAAAGAACGTTTTTAAATATTTCATTATTTTTTTTTTCTAATCGTAAATAAAAAATTAAAATCTAAACATATAGATATATACACATACACACACACACACACACATACATACACATATAGATATATTTATACACGTACATGTTAATCAATATAATAAATTTTCATGTAAGTTCGATAAAGCTCGAAAAATATATATCGAGCTTTTTTTCTTTTCAAAATCATAAATATTAAAATTAACGTATACTATTTATATAGAATGCATTTATCTGTGCTGTTAGCTCTAGAACGTATTATCAGGTCTATATAATTTTTATTTTATCTACACGCAACCAGTACGTTTAACATTTTGAACTTATAGGTCAACTCTTTAACAGCAATGAATGCTTTCTCTCTCTCTCTCTCTCTTTTTTTTTAATTTCCTAACGATCCAATTTAGAAACCAGCTACGATTTTTCGCGAAATAAACATCGTTGAGAATTATATATTTACTTTGTCATGATGCAATTTGTACGAAACTGGACACATATCGAATATCGATATCAAAGAAAAAAAAAAAAAGAAAAAAAAAGACAGAGAAAGAGAGAGAAAGAAAAAGAGGTAAAACTGTAAAAGTCAGTCGAGTTCGTTTCACCGTAGAAAGTCGCACGTGTTCTGGACGTTGATCCGACGACGAGGATGAAGAAACGTGCCATTTCAGTTCACACTGTCTCTCTCTCTCTCTCTCTCTTTCTCTCTCTCTTTCTCTTTCTATCTCCCTATCTTTATCGCTCTCGACTTTCCACGAACCGTGACAAAACGTTATCCATAATTGAATCGCGGATATTTCAGGCGAGAAACGCGATTGCTTTCTCTCTCCTTTTAGAAATAAGAGGGAAAGGAAGTAAGAACATGAAAGAGAGAAAGAAAGAGGAAAGAATGATTTTTCAGTCTCTCTAATAGAACCGATTGTTTCGTCGATGAAATAATCGAATATCTCCGTGGTTTTATCGATTGCTTTTTCCTATGAAAATGAAAGACACTGAAAGAGAGGGAAATTATTTTGAATATTAGTGGAAACACGTAGATACGTGATCGGTTCGATATAATGTGAGATATTGGTCGGAGGTCACGTACACTGTGGTCTACCATATTTCTATACGATTACTATAAACGAATTTATGTCGTTATATGCGTTTCAATTTCTACAAACACGATACAAATCTAGGTTTACGTAAACTCGATTACAAAAATTGTACAAATTATTTATATTCATATTATACACACAAACATAATTTCGGATTATATATATATATATATAAAATCCGAAAGAAATAAACATAAAATATGTCTCGACAAAAAAAAAGAGGTATATAAAAATGATTTACATTATATTTTGCCTTACCGATCCTCTTCTCTAAGAAACACATAGCAACTCGTTCTCCCAATCGTATATCGTTTTTCAAAGATGGTAGAGAAGAAGAACAGTGGGCAGTATTTCTTTTTCATGGGTTCGTTTTATTTTCTTGGACGATGGGGAAGATGCAGGAATCTTTCACAGTAGACGCGTAAAGTGCAGCTTTCCGTCCGATGTCCTGTGTTTCCGGTGCCTTCAATATTTCATATGCCACTTGTTTCCGCTAGAAATGCTACTTTATGTATATATGTATATACATATATATATATACTCACAAATATATACGTATATATATATATATATATATATATATATATATATATATATATATATATGGAGAAAGTCCGAGTCATCCTCTGGGAGTGATCTTGCGGTTACAGCCAAAGCTGTCACCACTTTTTCTCCATATTTTCCACGTCGTATACCCCTTCCCTATTTGTTCGCTCGATCGCACATTTTTGTTCCACCGATTGGACATACAAATTCGCAGGAATATACTGTGTATCTTGCCGTTTTCATCGAAACGATGGATTACGAAAAAAAAAATAAATAAATAAAATAAAATAATCAAAATAAAAAATAAAAAAGAGGGAAAGAAAATATGTGTGTGTGTGTGTGTGTAACGATTCTTTGCGTATATGTATAAAATAGAAGCTATTCAAAAATATATTATTTACGTTTTAACTGTGAAACGAAATTGTTATAACGTTATAAATTTCCTTCCTTTATAATATATTCTGTTACAGTAGTTCGAAACGATTTATCTTAACGATTTATTCGCTATAAATTCGATCAATTGCAAATCGTTTTTCTATTCTTGTAGGATGAAAAATAGAAAGGGAAACAAAAAAAGAAAAAAGAAAAAGAGAGAGGAAAAGATAAACGAAAAGGGAAAAAGATAATTCGAATTTGTATAAAAAAACATATGAAGAAAATAAATGAGATTATATATAATTTATATGATTAATTTTTTTTAAACAATTTTTTTTTTTTTTTAATAAATAAATAAGATGGAAACGTGAAGAAATCAAACATGATTGTGAAATAAAGAAATATAGTACTTGCATGATAGAAGCATGAACTTTATCAATAGTTCATGTAACCAACGTACCTACATAGGAAAGCCTTTGTCGAGCTTTCCCCTGTGGGGTAATTAATGTCACTTCGTCCGAAGGCTATTTCCACACGAGCATTTATCCGTTTATACACTAAGGGAGGGATGCTAAACAATGATGGTGCATCATTTGCTTGGACGAGTTTGACATTCTGATGAAAATTATCTATCGCGAAACGAGTCGAATCCATGGGGTGAGATCGTTATTGGCTGTCGGTGAAAATAAATGCCGTTACGTTTTACTGCCAATTATCGTAGAATCGATCGTTTGATAGAAAGAAACGAATACACAAAAAAAAGAGCAAGAGAGAGAGAGAGAGAGAGAGAGAGATTTTGTTCGTTGCTCGAGAGTTTTGGAAACTTTTGAGGTCATATGAACTCGGTGCAAAATATAGTTTGTAAAATTACGTGTGCTTGCTCGATGTGTATTTCCCTTTCTACGTTTACCTATGTAGTATAAAATATATATATATATATATATATATATGTGTGCATATAAATATAAATATATGTATATATGTATATATATGTACGTGTGTTAGTACATAGGTACATACATATCTACGTGGTCTCTTGGTCACGGAAAGCACTGAATAGTTGATAAACGTTTCAAAGGGAATGAATTTGCTCAACACGAGCTTGGAAACTTGGTACCACTACCTTCCACGAGAGCTTCGTGATTATTAAAATCGTTTATCGTTAGAGGCATTATCGTTTACATGCATTTACTTCGTTTGTTGGATCGATGCCGTCCCCCATTCGTTGTTGGTAATAACGAAGCGGTTCCCGTTATCATCGGCGATCTAAATCCTACTGACAGAGGTAATCCGAATGACGATGGTGACATATCGATGATAATAAGGGATTAATGAGTCAACCGAGTACAAAGAGGAACGATCGTAAAAATGTCCATTGACATTTCGTTAATTTCGCTTCGTTGATGATACCATTCGAATCTCATTAATCGTCTATAACAAATAAAGCCGTAGGAATTGACAAACATTCCTGGTTAGGCCAATCAATCGTTAAGTAAATCGTATGTATGTATGTATGTATGTATGTATGTATGTATGTGTGTGTGTGTGTGTGTATGTATCTATGCATCTATGTTATTGGATAAACGTTATATATTTCCTACGATCAAATTTCTTATTCCAATAATCATCAAAATATTTCGGGACATGAAATAATATTGATGCAAAGGATACAAGCAAACCTTGGATTTTGATTTATTCTATTCGTAATTCTCGATAAATATGTTTGAATAAGTGATTTCGTATCAAACAGGATAATTACGACCGATAATGATTTGACTAATTACTGCAATTTGTCAGTATTATATGTGTGTATATATATATATATATACATAACAAAAAAAGAAGACAAAAAGAAAAGAAAAGCAAGACTTTCAAATGTCAAAACACTTTGTATATTATATCACTTTTTCATTTACCTCGCAGTTAATGAGGAAAGTAACAAGATTATCACAATATCTTCCTAGCGAGTTTCTCGCTGCATTTTTTTTTATCATGTTAGCGGTATATAAAAAAGAAAAAAAGAAAAATAAAAGAAACGAAAAAAAAAAAGAAGAAGTAAACCAAACAAGCAACAAATGAGGCGAAGCTCTGGCGCTGGAATTAAAGAACTAAAAACGAAAAAACAACAACAACAAAAAGGAGAAAAAAAAAGAAAAAAATAGGGAGGAAAAAAACAAAAAAAAATAGAGAGAGAGAGAGAGAAAAGATAGTTTCTCGCATATTTCGCACCTTTTTCTCACGTTACTCTTCTTTCTCCCAGTGGAGTCCTTGAACCAAACCACGTAATGAAGTATTCCGTGAAAATGCTTATACGTTGACGATGCTTTTCCTAGTCTCGTTCGTTCTTGCAATTCTTACGCGTTAGGCAAGCAACATGGATAAAATTGCATGGTCCGACTCGAGAGAAAAGAGAATGGCTCTCTATGTAATCTGCAATTGTAGCCAGTTTGCACCGACGAGGACGATGCGAGAGAGAGAGAGAGAGAGAGAAGAAGAAGAAGAAGAAAGACATTCCTAGCATACGTAACGAACGACGCTAACGAGCTTGAGCTTTTGTGACTCTTGAAAAATTGGATTAGTACTTTATGAGCGTCGTTCGTTTCGTTGTATACGGCGCGTCCTATGGAAATTTTATGATAATCACGCAGAAATGATAACAAAGAGAGAGAGAGAGAGAGAGAGAGAGAGGTAAAGAAAGAATTTGTTAGAAATTTTTTATTTAATTTAGTTCGAGTCTCAATGTTATTTTCGAAATAGTTTTATCGTTGTTGAAAGAAAGAAAGAAAAGAGAGAGAGAGAGAAAGAAAAAAAAGAAAAATTTTCGTTTCACTTTATTGATATCTTATTATTATGATTATAATAATAATAATAATTATTATTATTATTATTATTATTATTATTATTCTCAATTTTTTTTTCTTTTTTTTTTCTTTTGTCATTAGAAAGTAAGTAATGCTACCGATTAACTTCAATTAGAAAAGTAATCACGAGCGTAGTTATAGTTGCGAACGTGCTAAGGAAATGCAATTTTCAACGCATCAAAGTTTTCTAATAAAGAGAACACCACGCCTGAAAGCGTTTAAAGCTCTCATCTACATCTGCTCTCTCGGAACGTTCCCGATACATTATGCCACTGATATATAGTATTTAACGACATCGAACGTTCGCGTTGAGTGCTTGCGATCGACGATATTTCGCATGATCACGGCCGAAAATGGGAAAACTATCGAATTTGCGTTATCTATTGGACAATCATATTTCAATGTAAACTACGAACGTAAAATAATTTATGCTTGTTCGTGTATATATAGTTATACATTCTATAAAATAATACAATGAGAGAAGAACAAAAAAAAAAGAAAGAAAGAAAGAAAGAAAAAAAGAGAAGAAAAGAAAAAACAACGAGTTAACGTGAATTTAAAAATTGCAATTGTATGCATTTAATTAAAAAATATTATTTGTAATAATAACAATAACAACAATAACAACGACAACAATAATAATTATAATAATAATAACGAGAATGATGCATCGAATTGGGCGATAAGCAATTGTCGATATTTTCATTATTTGATATTTAAATAAACAACGACTCTTTATCGTCAGCATCGTTTATTGAAAATTCCGACGTTACTTATCGAATAACCTCTGAAAAATAATAATGACGATGATTTTTCAATAAATTATTTTAATCCTTCTTAATGTAGCAATAAAAAATGTAGAGACTCATTGAGAATGATAATCGAGATTTTTCTTTTCGAATAATTACCAAGCTCGTTTTTAAAGGGACTCTTTTAAATATCGTTTCGAATGTATCCTCTTTTTCTCAATGATCAACAAATCCTTTTGGAAATAAATGCCCTTTCGTTCTTTTTTTCTTTTTCTTTTTTTTCGTTTCCTTCCTCCGTCATGGTTCATTTAACTTCGAATCCCGTTCCATTCTGAAATCGGAAGTATCATTAATCTTTCCACGATACATCGCCGTGAGCAATGAACTCTTTACGCTCATAATAATCGTAAGGAACTTCCCCATAAACTGTGAGCATTCAATAGAAAAGTATATCAACGCCTTGGCCATTATCGGAGAGCCATCAGCGAGACAATCGATTATACAATTTCGTATGATCGTGAAATATGTGAATGATAGAAAGAGATGAATAGAAAGAAAAGAAATAAAGAAAAAGAGAAAAAGAGAAAAAAAAAGAAAGAGAGTGAAAGAGAGAGAGAGGGAACATTCGTTAAAAGGTGAATGAAATCATTTAAACGCTTTTAACATTTTTTGCAAGAAGACAGTCACGTGCAGTTGTTTTACGAAGTAACGAACTTGCATAATTGCATGAGTCCTACTAAAGTAAGTAACACCGCGTGCCACGTATAAATAAGATTTTCACGAAGAAATCAGGGAGAGAGTCCTTGGCTCTTGTGGAAAAGCATCCAAGTAACTCTCTCGGAAGGAGCTAGGCCACTCAGCTTAATTTCACTGAAAATACTTGAGACAAGAAAGTCGAGTGATTTTTTTTTGTCTTTCTTTCTTTTCTTTCCTTTCCTTTTCTTTTTTTTTCTAACACTTGCACGTTTCAGGATAAACTGAAAGGGTAAAAAAAGTTTCAGGATAAACTTACTCTCTCTCTCTCTTTCACTCTCTTTCTTTCTATCTATCTTTTCTACGTGTTTTCTCGATCGTGAACTACAATTCTACAAATTTAAGCAACCAACCGGAAGAGAACGAATATAAGGATAAGTGGATAGAAAACGAATGCTCAGAGGAGGAAACTAGAAAAGGAAGTAGAATAGAAAGATAGAGCGACGTATATCACAATGGTGGCACGTTTATATGCCCGCCCGAAACTCGGCCACTCGAGGATTTTAAAAGATACGTGCGATGATTCAAGTGTATTTAAGCCGTTATAAAGCACACTTCTTCGAAGGGATGAAAACTATCCTGTGAGATGCACATACCTCGTACCCCTTAATACGCCTGATGCATTTTCACGAGAAAACGTACTTGTATGGTACTTAACTGTATACTCGTGTGTATGTTTATCTCTGTGTACGTGTGTATACGAAACTATATACCATCACATCGTTCAACGATAATTGTCAGATTTTTTTTATCTTTATGACTCAGGAACACACACACGGGAAAGAAGTTTCAAGTTTTATCGTCGTCTGAAGTTTCACGTTAAATTACTGCTAAATTATCGGTACACACATTTAGATGATACTAAAAATGTGTAGTTTCATAATGACAAAAACGTTTTCATTCCTTATCTCGCGACAATTATAATTTAGATTCGTAATTACGAGTTGTATTCGATGTTGTTAATCGAAGATTCTTACATATCACTTGTTTCATCTCCCTTTTTTTCTTTTATTTATAACATTCAGTCGAAGCGTCGCGTATTAAGATTTTTCCTTTCTTTCTTTTTTCTTTTTTTTTTCCTCATTCTATTACGTTACGTATTAACATTTTGATTTTAATCAAGACTTGTATTTCTTTTCGGGTTTATTTAAATCTAAGGAAGTTTAATTAAAATTCGATTATCACGACAGTTTTCATCGCGAAATACGAGGTTTCTTTAAAATGTAGCTTTAGAAATATCCGATGCGTAATATCATCGAGTAAGGATCGTGGTGATGGTGGTATAGCAATGGTGATGGCGATGGTGGTGGTAGTACTAATGAAAAAAAAATACTCGAGGAAAAATTCGTAACGAGATCGATTCAGTTCCCGTGGGCTAAGGTACGTCGTTCAGTTATAGGTATACTGAAAACCCGAACGAGAAGCTCGTATTTCAATTCTAAAAAAGTTGATTCAACTAGACATTAATTAACGCACCTTTTGCACGCGAGAGGTTCAAACCATGCGCGAAACTTCGAAGTCGTTGCAAGGATCGATCTCTCGACCTGGTAATATTGAAATCGCGCACGTTTGTAATCCTCTTTTGTTAATCTTGACTTTTGATCAACGATATCGAAATTTCGTATACCTTAGTAACGATCAACCACAAAATATCAAATAGATTCTTTCGATGATCATGATTGAAGATTTTCATATCAATGATATAAAATTCGACGAAACGTTAATTATTGTCCACATATATTATATCAAATCAATATTTATATCAATCGAATATTTATTGATTTGTTATAATCAGATATTTATTTATTGATCGATTATATCAATCAAATATTTATATTGGACAAATATAAAGAAAAATTTTCTACGAATCGTCCCGACTAGGAAACGACTTTTGCTTTAAATATTTTCTTTCTTTCTTTCTTTTTCTTTTTTTTTTTTCTTTCACCCTCCCCTATCTCCAAACTTGTCAGAAATATTGAAAGATGATCCCTCTTTAAATGTACCCCTATCCTGTATAATACATAGATATATGTATATATATATATATATATATATATATATATATATATATATATATATACACACACACATATAAATATATACTCTAGGTCTTGTAAATAGAGAATCTAGGAAATAAATCGGGACACGTATACGTTTCATACGACTAGATGGTGAATGCATGCCTCTCGAATAGCGCTTCGGGATACAAATCATCGCGAAATAGAATTTCTCGATGCAGTGGATCCTTCAGTGCCGTTGCGGTTTGCCATTACAGACACGAAAGTCGAAGAAATATTGTGATATCATAATACATCGAACGATACATAACGCGACGAAAATGCGAATTCCTTCTGAGTTTGAATTTCCCTTCGTACATCCTTCCACCTTAGTTCTCTTCTGATATTCTTACTAAACCTCGATAATATTCTTGCGTCTTCGTCACTTGATATTTCTATCTACGAAAACGAATTTCGCGATGATTTTCAATAACATCGACGGTTGTCTCTGTCATTTTCGAAAGTTTTCCAATACAGCTCCTTTAAATTAATAAAAAGAGAAGAAATAAAAAAAAAGAAGAAAAAAAAAAAGGAAAAAGAAACGAAGAAGGTTCTCAGAACTGTTTTATCTTTCTATCAGTAGTATAAACATTTATACGTATGACATGTCAAGACTGTCTCTCTTTTTAGCAAAGACTCAACTACTTGAATAGATCACGTCATATTCTACGCTTTGAGACATCTTCTTCTTCATTATTTCCCAGTGGTGGAGTTTAAAAAAAAAAAAAAAAGAGATGAAAAAGAAAAGAGGAAGAGCGTACCTGAGGGTATAAAATGTAAGGTACCTAGCTACCTACACTAGAGAACACTGTATCTATATACGTAGAAATAACCTCGTTTCAGCTTTACTTGTATGTCTCTGTGTAAGATATATATATATATATATAATATTCTTTTTTTACGACACGAAAAGAGGCTCGTAGTTTTGTCCCGGTATACTCTAAGATGTGTAAAAATATAAAAATTCCCTTCGACGTTCCGCCATTTTGAAGAAAGTTCCGAACGGAAGTCATGGATCTGTATTCGCGGCTCTTCTCCAGATGCTTCTCGTTTCGGAATAATCCCGAGACGTCTTAGACGAGCTTGCCAAACTTCAGATTATTACCGACTTCGTGATAACCCAAGGAAGATTATTTAACAGAAGTTAGACCTAGAAGGAAACTTCTTGATCCGTTGATATAACGTATTCGAATTATATTATATTTCGAGTTTCTCTCTCGATTATCCGTTCACTTTGACGTTTAATCACCGGCTAAATCTTCTACGAACGAGAAGAAAATTTAAAGTTAGCCAATTAAAAAGTCTTTTCGTTTAATCATGCTTATCTTAAACCGGATACGTACGTACGTACATACGTATGTATGTAAGAGTAGATAGTATGTGTAAAAGGGAAAATAAAAGGGACTCGTTTGTGTCAAGAGGGTAAGATTAATCGTATGAAAATGGTCCTAGCAAAAAGTTTAACTGCGATAGCTTTCCACCCTCTCCCACTTTCAACCCTGTTGGTCCTTCCTTCTCTCCTTCAAAAGCTAGAGCTTTTTTCTCTGTAACGTTAACGACGTTACCTATTTGTCCTCGACGAAAGTTTATATCCTGTCTACGTTCGTACTAGGCCACGAATGCAGGTGGCATGTACTACTATGCAATTCTCATGCATATTCAGGTGAGCTTGGAATCTGTGTACACCATCTACTCCCCACAATCACCTCTCCCCCTTCTCGACCAACTCACCCACCTACCCTTTACCGCTCTCCCGAAATTCAATGTTTTCTATCCCGTTCTCCAACATTTCGTTACCTTCTACGAACGTTCGAACGTTTCGATAGTCGTTACGACATCGTTTCTAGTTTCGTATCAAACCTCGTTCGATCGAAAGAAATGAAATTGAACAGGGCGAGTTAAACGTATACAACGTCGATACAACCATTGTGTAAATTTGTTATTACACAATCGTATGTATATATTAATTATTTCCTCGCCGCAAAATTAATTATTAGTTACATAGACGAAGTTTCTATTATTAACGTTAGCTAATACCGTAGAAATTATACTTGTTGTTAGTACGAATTTGTTACGTCGAATTATATAATTTCCTTTTACGTATAAGAAATGAAAGAAAGAAAGAAAAAAAAAAGACGTTAGGCTACGTACAAAGAGTCAATCGTATAGACGATTAAAACTAATTGAGATTAAGTTTCATATTTTCGAATCATTACGCATTGTGATATTTAATGATTTTAATTAGATTCAAGGAGCTCTCCTTAACATACACTCAGTTACGGCAATCGTACACCCTATACATTTCTTACGTGTACAATGATGTTATTTCTTCGATAAATACGATTTACAATCAACGTTCGTATTCAATAATCCTTTGAGTAGCGATAACGAAGGACTTAGCATGATCCGATGAAAACGGGATCGCCTTTAATGCTCCTGATATTGATTCGTAGTGTTTCTTTTTCTATATATCTATATATACACCTATGTAAAAGAAAAAAAAGTTGGCCTGCTATCTTGCAAGTACACTCGATAGACCTTGCTCGTTTTAATCTACGAGAAACGTCCTGCGAAACATATCTCCGTGTATATACAGCGTGAACGCTCCAATGAAATTTTCCGAATATATTACATAAGTTTATTGTGAAATGTTGAAATGTACCACATTTGTAACAGTATATCCCTTGAAAATTTCATAGCGTAATCATTAAATATGACCATTAACGTATCGCGAATGTTGGGTAACGAAAATGACGTTTCGAAATGATTGAAGATAATAGATATCATTTCACGTTCAATTATTTTCCGACGCCTCTGTATAAAAATAAATAAATAAATAAATAAAAATAAAAAAAAAAGATAAAAGACAAAAAAAGAAAGAAACGAGAAAGTAGGAATTAAAATAACAAATGAATGAGAGAATAAATGTCGTTGGTAATATTTAATAGATATATTACATAATTACAATATAATATTATTTTTAAGCAGTAGATAAATTACTCGTCTGTTTTATTAAAAGTATTCAAAATGAAAGTATATACGAAGCATCCGTTCTTAACAAAACAGAGAATACTAAAGTCGAGCATTCGGTTGGTGACAGGCAAGGATTAAGCAAATGCACGCCAGCGAATCCTGCAAATCCCTGAACCGTTTGCCGCTGACGCGCAAACTGAAATCTCTACGTGCAATAGGAGGAGTGTGGGATACGAGCTTGTTGATCCACGTAATTGTTTCCGGAACGTGTATCAGCCGATCGAAAGCTCTGATATTCTTACTAATGGCTACCTCAACTGATTACATCCAATGTCGCTCGTCAGTCTAGAAAATTGGAATCTCCCAACGTTCGACGGTATCATTTTATCTCTCTCTATCCATCTATCTTTCCCTCTCTTTTTTTCTTTTCCAGCAAGAGCGAATTAAAAGGAGGCCTTGGTAAATTTATCCAACTCCGAGCTTTTCTCGTATCCCTTTGAGCTTTACACAAGATGGTACAAGATAGATATCTCGTTGGGTAATAAACTTCTGGAACACCGAACACGAATCATACAATTCCGTGTGACTACAAAGAATCCGTCGTTATGATCATTGAATATCAGAGAATGAGACTCTACCTAACGATCTCTTCTCCTGATTGTGAGAATGAAACTTAAAAGAAGCACTTTTGAGTAACATTCTACTCTTTCTTTCTTTATACAGCTGATCCTCTCGTGATCATTCTCTATCGAGAAACGACGTGCTTTTAGTCTGGCCTCGTTCGATAATCAATGCAAATTTTTCTTCCCCTCGATTTTATCGCGTTGAAAAAGCTTCCCTACTCGATGTTCCATCTTCCTTTCACCGGCAATGCAAATAATGGAAATTTTTCAAAGTGCAGCTTGCCCACTGCAATCTATCCTTCGAATCAAATCGGATCGAATCGGATCGGATCGCATCGGATCGAATCGTATCGAGTCGAATCAAAATCGAATCGAATTTTCGATGACGTAAATTTGGCCGCGTCTATTAACGCGAGTCTCACTTATCATCGCTTCGAATTGACCCGTCCGTGCTGACTTACAGAAAGCAAATCGCTGATTCACCGCTACTCGATCCAGCTGCTCCGTCTACGTTATATTCTTTACTTGTCTTAGTTAATGCGACCGCGAATCGCTCACGTATAATAGAACGCTCTTCTTACCGTTCGTCGTTAGTCTTAGGGTTGGAGGCTCGCCTTTTAATTCGCTCGACCTTAATACGCTTACGTTCATTACGTTCGCTCATCTTCACTGCGCGTTTACTTTTTTTGTGTCACCCTCGAATAAGATATCTTTCGGTTCTTAAACTTCCCATAAAACCAACTACGCTTCTTTTCTCTTATATACATATATAAGATCGTGAGAATTAACGACCCTTCTATAAAAATAATCCTACGTCGAGCTTGATTATTTTCGCTTATTAAGATAATCTCGACGTAATGTTCGAAAAAAGCCATCATCAACTTCTACTCCCCTTCAGATTCTTTCCCAAATTCTCCATCGATTCATTCGTCACTAAACAAAATTAACATAAGAATTTTCACGCGTCTATAAAATGACAAACGTTATCGAAAGACTATCAAACAACGTATTCAACATTCTACGCGTTTATTTCTCATTTCCTATCATTGAAAATCTTTCTCGAAGAAATACAATTAATCGTATAGTGTTATCTATGTATAATTCGATAGTTAAGATATAATGGAAGGTGATTAGATTACGTGAAAATAAAATTTGAAGAACTAGATATTAATAATGGACCATGATTGTATATATGCAGTACTCTCTTTTCGATGCTGTCCACTTTCTTTCATTCGTTATTCTATACATACGTACATACATACATACATACATACATACATACATATATATATCAAGTTCACCCTATTTCCCTAAGGCGCCTTTCGTCGTCGAAACTCGTTGCCAAGTGACTATGGGAGGGATTATCGCGGCCATGTCGTCGACTGCTACAAGTTTGCTCCAGAGACGAAACCCGAAAGAGAAAATGCAACTCAAAGAGAAACAGAGAAAGAGAAAAAAAGAAAGAAAGAGAGAGAGAGAGAAAGGACACGAAAGGCGAAGTAGATGGCATCAAGAAGCACGAACAGCTTTGTACACACATGTGTAACCATCACAGATAGCCAAGCCATCGAACGTTTTTCGCGATGCCATTACGGTCTAGCTCCCCTGCGAAATCTCCGATTCGCTGTCAGGGACCCTTTGCGTCGTCTTTTACTTAACTTTGAACGACATCGTCTGGTTGATAGAAAGAAAATAGAACTTGTCGTTCTCTCTACCTTGAAAAAGTATCTCAATATTCCCGGTTTATTTTATCGATCAATTTTTATTTCAAATTTCATCGTCAGTTTAATAAAAACAAAACAAAAAATAGAAAGAAAGAAAGAAAGAAATTACTACTCGTCAATCTTCGTTAAAGAGAAGTCTCAACAGTTATAGTTTAATTTATTTAATTTATTCGTAAATTTATAAATTCATTTAAAAATATTGATTGAATTGCTAATTGATGAAAAAAGAAAAAAAAATGGAGAGAGGGAACAGTAGCACGTGCTCGTTGTTACTGATTAAACTTTTAACATTTTCGATGTAATCAATTGATAAGACTAATTATTTGCTGATGAGAAAAAAAATTATTATTATTTGTCAATTTCCATCAAGGAATATATTATGACAGTTGAAATTGAATTTATTGATAATAATAATAATAATAATAATAATAATAAAGTAACAGTATTTGTTGTTAATTAAACTTTCAACATTGTCAATAGAACTTATTAATAAATTTGAATCCTGGCGGATCGAGAAAAAATAGAAAAAAAGAAAAAAGTCAAACAAAAGAGAAAAAAAAATAAAAAAAAAGAAGTAAAAAAAAAAGAAAAGAAAAGAAAAGGAAAGAAAAAGTTTTACCGCAGTTTTTTATTTTTCTTCAGAAAATTTTCAATTCTTTCGTCTGACTTCAGTTGGCACTATACACACACACACACAGAGAGAGAGAGAGAGAGAGAGAGAGAGAGAGAGAGAGAGAGAAATCTTTCGATTCTTCGAATAAATTCAGGAAGAAAAAGTCGTGTCGCGGTGAAGGTACGTATTGTACTTTCTCTCGAACGTACAATTTTGTAGGTTTACAGTGCGAGTCGATTGGTTCTTTGAAAAATATTGGACGTTGTTTCTTGGGCTATGTTTTTGAAAAACGCGTTCGTTTCGTAGGAATAAGAAAAAGGCTGAGAGATGTAAAACAGAAAAAAAGGAAAAGAGAAAGAGAAAGAAAAAGAGAAAGAAAACTAAGAAGTCATTGAGTTGCGAAAACGAAACGTGAAGACGTAAACGAGGGTTCGAGAAAAGAAAAAGGTAAAGAGCGGAGTGGAAAATGTTACGAATGCTGTTACTCGAGTATATGTATATACAATACATACATACAAATACACTCACATATGTTCACACACAAGCATACACCTTTGGACTCGCATGAATGCCACCTTTAAAAGCGAGTACTTACGCATGCTTTACGAGTAGGAAAGTGAAGAGGCTTACTCTTTCCTTTCCAGAGTCTAGCCTTTCCCTTTTTCCACCCCTTTCTACTCTTATAAACGGAAATAAGAGAGAATCGTGTCTCTTTTCATGAGAAACATGATGGGGGAACTTCGAAGGAGTAAGAGTAAAAGTAGAAGTAGAAGTAGTAGTAGTAGTAGTAGTAGTAGTAGTAGTAGAAGCAAGAACAGGAGCAGAAGAAAGAGGATGATAAGAAGGAGGAAGAGAAAGGGCACGAAAACAGAGTTGTTATACTAAGGAGAGTATATCTCGTTCGTAGCTAAAAAAATCTCTCCCCTTTTTTCCTTTTTTTTTTTTTCTTTCGAGAGAAAAATATCCGGGGGATGAATACGTGTTCCGTAAGAGGGAACAGAATGAAATCGGTGCAATCTGAATTATCGAGAGCTACTCTCCCCCTTTTGCAAAGGAAATCACATTTTCCGGAGAATTTCATTTTCTTTTTGTTATGGTTAGACATCATCCAGAATTTTTTCTCATTCTTTCCTTCTTCTTTTTCTTTTTTTTTTTCTTTTTCTTCGTCTACCCTCAATCCTTCCCTCAACATATTTTACCATGTTAGCTTTGATTCGTTATTCCATCGTTATTATCTGTCGAAAATATTTTTTAACGAACTCAGTAATTCCTCTTTACCTATTCAATCCATTATGATTTTGAAGAAAGAAAAAAAAACAGAGAGAGAGAAAGAAAAAAAAAAGGAAAAGTAAAAGAAGAAAAGCATATTTTCTTAATGTGCCTTTTCCTAATCTAACATTGCCGAGGGGAATTGAAATTCTCTCTCTCTCTCTCTCTCTCTCTCTCTCTCTCTCTCTCTCTCTCATTCTTTCTACATCCGATTTTCTGTGCATTCTCGTAAAACATTCGCAGAAAAAAAGTAGGTATCTATGTAAATTGAAGAATCTAATCATATTATTTATTCTCGAGAGAAGAGATCGGCCCTGAGAAAGGATTCGTTAGATATCTGTGGGTGTTCTGAAACACGGTCATAATATGCAAATCGTGAGAAAGAAATAAGAGAGAAAGAGAGAGAGAGAGAGAGAGAGAGAGAGAATCGAGAGAAACGATTCGTCTTTTTGGAAGAATTTCACGCACTCGCACCTTCGTTGGATATAGAGCCTTAGTAAAATAAAGTTAGTAGGGGTTCAAGGGGTCGAAGGGAAAGGTAAAACGAGAGAAGTAAGAAAGGGAGATGCGGCGAATCGCCGAGCTTAGCGGCGAGAAAAGAGATTCATTAAAATTCAGTTCGCATACCGTAGCGGCGCCGTTTTCCTCCTCTCTCTTTCTCTCTAACAGACACATACACATATATGTACATACATACATACACACACATACGGACAAACAGGTAGATACACACCGAAGCTAACCATTTCCTCTTCTCCATCTTCCATCTCTCTCTTTCTCTCTCTCTCTCTCTCTTTCTTTTTTTCTCTTTTTCTTTCTCTTTCTCTTTTCCTGTTCTCGTCTCTCTTATTTTATCTCTGTCTTTCTTCCCCTGTTTGTCTCTCCATCCAACCATCTATTTTTATTTCCTTTCCCTCTTTTTCATTAAGCTCTCCAAAATGTTAGATACTTATTTTTATAACGTCGACGTTGCATGTAATTTTATATCCCCATTTTTCCTCGTTAATAAATATTGCGTTGGTATTTAGATTATTGTTAGAACATACCTTTTTCGTTATCGTGGAAATGGATTTTTCCTGATATCACGTAATAATTATTAATCGATTAACAAACACTTACAACGACCATTATATATATATAATATATATAAATATATATATGTACGTATGTACGTATGTATGTATGTAGGTATGTATGTATATTCTTGAGATGATAATAATGGATGGTTAAATGCATCGAATGCACACATACGCATGTTAGAAGATCACGTCGTATCTCCGTGAAGATCCTAATGGAGATTGTATGTGAGGAGGAAGTGGATGCCAAGTCGATATTATCGCTAGCTAAAGCATTAGGATCATAGTATTGGCGAAATGTAACACGTCATGTATATATGCACGAACACAGATATATATATCTTCGTGTTGCGGAAGCTTCTCGATACATCGGAAATTCACTGATATGTATGTGTGTTTATGTCGACGAAAGAGGCATGAGGAAAGCAAATATATATATATATATATATATATATATATATATATACTTTGCTTTTCACGTTGGTCATACAAGAAAATGATAGCGATGAAAAGGAGACACGAAAAGGACGAATCCTATAACGACATTCATGCATGAAAATATTGAGTAGTATAGGAAAATGGAATAAAGAAAATTCGTACATTTGAAAGGAACTGAACTCACGATCGACTACTTTCATTCATGATTCATATTCTTCTTCTGATTCTCATTCATTTAGAACGATCAATACACGTGGATATTAATGGAGGGTAAGAGATTAATCAATGTTTCTTACTTACACTTACAAATCCGTTGCACTTATGAATTCGTTAATCAATCATTGATTCGAGTTACTGCGTATCTATTCAGAGTTTGAGAGGTACTTAATTTTTCAAGATATACACCCTGTACATATGCTTATGTACTTGTAACGAAGAAAAGCATATCGACAAGTTATACACCTGTTTCATTTATGTGTAAACTCGTATGCACAGATACGCATAATTATCGTGATCTTTCAATTTAAACATTCATTTTCCTTTTTCATTTCGAAATCGAGGATAATGTTAAAAAAGCAAATCCTATCATTCGTTCGAAAGAAAAAATCGAGTTGAAGATAACAGAAACATTCAAGAAAATTATTCGTTATAAGCACGTAAATGAAACGTAATATCATAATTGCTTTTATTTGCAACCATACAAAAAAATCAATAATAATTTTATGCATTATTCAGAAAACACGTAATTCAACGAAATAAAGTCTAAATTCATCCTATCGTATATGTCAGACATTATTTACCGTACGTCTTACTTTATTTTTTTCTCTCTCTCTTTCCTTTATATATATATATATCTACACGTTTTCCATTCTAAAGCCGCCTTCTAGCGCTTTTCCTAGCGTAATTTCTTCATTCCTTCTTTCTACGTATCTTTTCGTTGCACGTGAAGCAACGTATTGCATACGTTGGATTATTGTGGCAACGTGTTCCAGGTTTACATATGCTAAAAGAAAGATGAGAAATCGTAAAAAGATCAGACTCAGTTATATTTCTTTTCTCGTATAAATATCGTACGTAAGGAAACTTCTTTTAATTCGTTTTCTTTCTTTCTTTCTTTTATTATTATTGTTATTATTATTATTATTATCGTTTACAATGACGTTGTCTAAAATAATTCTAAATTTCACTTAAATCGTATCAATATAACGAAAGTGAAGAAAATTAATGTAGCGAAAAAACTACCTATCATATTTCTTTTTATTTTTCTATTAAAGAACGAGTCTGGTTATCGATAATAGCGTAATTAAAGTGTCGAGTGACGTTACGCGAAACTCGAGTACAACTTGTATTGTACTGTACGTAGAGTACAAAATACACACACATATACAAACACCTACTCATGATCAGGGTTAGTGCGAAGAAAGGAGAGAACAAGAGCGTCGAAGGGTTAAACGAGCGGTGCTCGAGCTCACAATTACTTCACGTTACCCTCCTAATGATCGCCTGAAAGCGTTCATTCCAACGACTCATTATCAGGAGATCGTGCTAGCACTCGCCTTAACCTTCAAACCAAAAATTGTTTTGTACTTTCCCTCGAGTAAAGTTCGTGAAAGTGAAAGTATTCGTTTTATAAGAGAAGGAACGTACGATAAATTTTGTAAAGAATTTTCTTACACAAGAAGCATAGTTCCTTTTTCTTTTTAATAATAATTTTAACAAGATTTCGATCATAAATCAGAAAGAATATATTAACGAAAGAAATTATATAAAAATATCTTAAACCTATGCAAATACATACACGTACGTAATAGCGAAAAGTTTTCAATGAATTTGTCGTTTCAAAGAAGGAATCATTCGATCGAGGAATTATACAAAAATTCCTTCTATCAAGATCTAGAAGGAAGCTAATATTAACGTAAATTACATAGTTAATTTAAATATTAATATGTACAGTAGAAAAATCGACAGACTTAAAGCGTAGAAGAACAAATTCGTTTAATGAATGATGCAATTACATAACTTATATCTTTCAACGATAACGACGGAAAAAACCGTCGACATTTTGCTCGTTCGTTTACGTCAATCTTCGTTGTCTCTTTTATTTTTTTATTTCAAACTTTATATTGTTCTCTCTATTTACCTCTCTTTCTCTCTCTCTCTCTCTCTTTCTAAATCACAAGACTAGGAAGAGAGCCGTCGATCAAGACGTCTTGTTGTGGCGCCACTAGATGAAACGATTCTTGGCTGAAACGTAAAAGATAGAGAGAAAGAGAGAGAGAGAGAGGGAGAGAGAAGAAGAGTAGAGATATTCAGAGCGGATGTGAAGTTTTGCGGCGTGCATTTTAATGAACTCGCCACCCCATCTTGTTTTCCAGCGGCGTGAATTTCTTCGAGAGAGTCAGGAGGAGCTGAAGACGAGGAGGGTAGTCATTGAACGAGGGACAAAAAAAGAAGCAAGAAAAGAAGGAGAAGGAGAAGAAGAAGAAGAAGAAGAAGAAGAAGAAGAAGTAGGAGGAGAAATAGGAGGAGAAGAAGTAGAAGGAAGAAGAGAAGGAAGAGTAAGGATAGAAGAAGGTGGTGATAGTTGTTACAAGAGTGGAAGAGAGAAGAGAGACGGTGGGGCGAACCGGAACCGGAAATGGCTGCGAGGTGGCTCCTACTGGCGCTCCTCGCCGCCCATGCCGTGGCTCTTCCTGATATCATTAGGATAGGTAAGTATCTTTCTAAGTTCCCTCGAGCTTTTAGGAAAAAGGATGCTTCCATTCTTTGTATACCTTACCGATAGTCCTGAAAGTTCTCTCGGTCAAATTATAAAACGCGAACTTATCCATCACTGATTATCCTCTTATAAATTTTATTCAAGAAAGAAAGAAAGAAGAAAGAAAAGATCCATTATTTCTATCGAGCTTGATCTTGAATTCTGTAAATTCAAAAGTTACGAGGAAATATTTCGAAGACGAACTCGCACTGATTGAATCGTATATAAAAATTAACTACGACTCGAAAACTCATCTCACGATTTGTACTTATCTATCAAAATTAACTTTCATATGTATCCGTGTGTCTATATATTTGTCTACGTGCGTTTGTTAAAGTACTTTAATTTTATCTCGTAAGTGAAAAAGGCAACGATTTAATACCCTCGTCGGATTAAAAGTGTTTCTTTATACATCGTTCACGAACTTTCCTCGTAATCGTTTCGATTTTCTTTTGCTCTGATCTCTCTTTCTTTCTTTCTCTCTCTCTCTCTTTCTCTCTCTATCTTTCTATCTCTATCTATCTCTCTTCCTAGCTTTACACATTGTTACATCGTCAAGTAGGGAAAGGGTATGTCGAACAAAGCCATAGTACTTGCAGGAGTTTCTCGATAATTTAACAGCGTCTAAAGGAAAAAAGAAAAACAGGAAAAAGAGAAAAAAAGAAAAAGAAAAATATTATATAAAAGCTGAAAAAAGCTTTATCGCCGTGACAAATTAATTACATTAAACGAGACAACAAAAAATTTGTCGATTTTACCTCTTAAAGGTAAATTATTGTTAATCGAAAATATATCAGTTAAATCGAAATTTCGATCGATTTGTTTCTTTTTCTTTTTTTTTTTTTAATTTCTTTTTTCCATATTCTACAGAAACAATTTGTTCGATCTTTCTCTCAAACACATTTGCATACTTTACCATATACGTTCTCGAATACGCTTAATGAATATATTTTCGAAATATAATACATAATTATCTTCCTACGTCCGATCTATCGAAGCAAAATTCATTTATATCGTTTCTGTTTCGTTATAACGATAAAGGAACAATCGAGGTTAGCCGAGATCGAAGCGAAATGGTGCATCGTGAAAGTCACGTTACGTTCTGCCTGGATGACCGCTCGACTGGCAGAAAATAATTCATTAAAAATCAATGAATATTCAAGGTTTATTAATTCGAGGGTTGGTCTCGATAGGAGAAAGCGATTGCTGGTACGTTTCGAAAACGAAAACGATGAATCCAATTGGAACGTTCTTTGACTATAAAAAATAAATAAATAAATAAATAAAAATAACGATAAAAGAGAAATGAAAACAAAAAAAAAAAAGGACTGAATTAACTTCGGCATCGCATCAACGTCAAAAATCATCAAAATCGTCTCAGTGACTTTAATAATTGAATTCTCTCTTCGTCACGCCATAAATATATATCTCTTTCATACGACAAAATTAATATAACGTTTGCTAACTATGATATAAGCACGACCACGTTATATAATTTGATTTCATTTTCAAAAATCAAAGAAAAATTATGTTATTAGAATATTAAAACAAATTTCTTTTTCATTTTCGAATACGATCAATCACTTTGGTCCGATCACATTGATCGTTGTTTCTTATCGTTCGTTAGACTTTCTAGTAAATTATGATGTCGCTGACCTAACGAGATTCGAGAGCGTCAACGTTAGTCCTCTACCGTCAGCTTGATTACTGCAATTTCGTTGCTATCTACCTCGATGGAAATTAATTAATTAATAGAACGAGAGAGAGAGAGAGAGAGAGAGAGAGACCAGGTAGGTAGCTATCTATCGCGCGTATTCTATAAATCGTATGGGGTCGCGAGCTGGCACAGCTGCTCTCGCTCACAGTTACTTTATGACGTACACGAGATTAAAATCAATTTATGGCGTCGCCTCGCTCGAATCCACGAAATTTAACGTCGAGGCGTCTCTTCCCTTCCCGACGTTGAAAGAGCACGTTGTCTTATCTCGTCATCGTCGAAATAATTTCGAGTTTACTCGAAGTAAGAAAACGCTTTGTCAGTAATTTTTATACTTAACTGCGGAAACTTTCTTGCTTTCCTTTCAATCGTTAGTCCTCAACGATCATCTTTTACGTCCAAGAAAGAAAGAGAGAGAGAGAGAGAGAGAGAGAGAGAGAGAAACTAGTGAGTCCAATAGTAAAAATTTGAAAAACTAGGTCACCAATAGCATCGTTCTAGTGGACACTTAGCGAATACTCGACTTCCATATCGAGCTGACTCTCGATGATCCTGTAGTAGAAAGGTCAATAGATTTAGCAAACGTTCTCTTTCTCATTAACGTTTCACTACTTCGATATAATTCCGATTTTCCGAATTTCATGATTATCATTAATCGATCGTTAACTTGTTGTTTAATATATCATAAAGACACAAAATAATCGAACAAGTATTATTTTTTCTTGGGAAGAAAAAATAAAAAAGAAAAACAAGAAATTCGCAATATTAGGAAAAGTCAAGTGTTTTGAGAAAAAAGGAAAGATATTTATCTTCCTCTCCTCCTTTTTCTTTCTCTCTCTCTCTCTCTCTCTTTCTTGTTATTAGAATGACAAAGATGGCAATAGGTAATATACGTAATAGATAATATAGAGATAAGAAAGAATGTGAGTAACTGGTAGCAGTAAATTTTGCTCCGCAGATGGATAACTTGTTGTCGGTTATAAGAAAATAAAGAAAATAGAAATAAGACGAAGAAGATAGTACCGGTATTCCTCGTCAAAAGTATCAACCTTTAATATGGATGTATGATTTCCCAGGTGGGCTGTTTCATCCGTCCGACGACAAACAGGAAGTGGCCTTTCGTTACGCCGTAGAAAAAATCAACGCCAACAGGGACATTCTGCCCAAGTCTCGTCTCAGTGCCCAGATTGAGCAGATAAAACCGCAAGACAGTTTTCACGCTTCCAAGAGAGGTAAGTCTAATAACAGAGGCATGTATACCGTTGAAACTTAAAAGTTTAACTTTTCTTCCTGAAGGAAAGAACTTTTCTCTTAAGCAGCTGGTATGCGAACAAAAACCGTGCTAAACGTTCAACGTTCACGTTGAGAGACGTTAAATCGTTTTTAAGTCTCATTAAGAGTGTTCCAGTAATTATGAAAGTAATATGAATTAAAAATTCTAAACAGAAAAAAAGAAAAAAAGAAGGAAGAAAGAAAAAAAGAAATTGAATTGCTCGTTCCGCTGATTTTGTTTTATTTTATTTTATTTTATTTTATTTTATCTTTTTTTGTTTTACGTATGTAATATGATTCGAATTTGCAAGAAATATATTTTCCTGATTCTTTTTTTTTTTTTTCCTTTTAAAATAAATAAGAAACTCTTATAATCACCAGCTTATAGGAAAATCATTTTAATCCTTAATAATTTGTTATGTTGTCCTTGTATTATATATACGTATATATAAAACTACGTCTATACATTCATGTCATCTCTTTTAAAGTTCCTCTCGTATAATGTGAACTCGGATAGATACTCGCAAAAAAATTGCAATTACGTCCAATGGCTCAGACTTCAGTTAAAAAGTTCGTTTTGCTTTGTATCAAAGCCGTTCGAATATCGAATTTCGTTTTTTTATAATTCATTACGATCGGTATGGAGTTATTGAAACGCATCGGGTTTCAGAACATGAAGGTAAAAAAAAAAAAAACATTTCTCGCTCAATTTTTCTCTCTGTCAAAAAGAATAAAAAAGAGAGAGAGACAGAGAGAGAGAGAGAGAAAACACACGAAAGATAACAACAATATCTTTCTCACAAAGTGATATTTTACGATCCTTTCTGAACAGTTTCGTAATCGGACCGAAACGGAGTTGGAGTACGTACGTTATAGGTATACTTAATAAATACTGAGAGTTACATAGGTCGGTTATATGCTTACTTTGCAAAATCGATTCGAACAAAGCTTATTATAGCGATTATTTATTCTACGTTACTCCAGATAATTGCATAAGAGTTCTTGCAACGTCAAAATATCTCTATAATGTAACAATTATTGTTTTTTATCTATCTATTTCTCTCTGTCTCTCTGTCTCTCTATTTCTCTCAATGTTACTACTCATACCTTTTCAAAAGTATTTCCGAGTATGCGGAGCTAACAACTATTTCGAAAGTTCGTACCGTCGTTGCCAGGTTAGAAAACAAACTGCGTTAGGAATTCGTCGTTGCCATGGTGCATTCCGCTTCTTTGCTTTCATCAACGGAACATGGACTGGCTGATGCTCGTCGTAATGGCAAGTCGCGTCGTTGCAGCAGTAAGAAACTTTCTAACGTCCCTATTTCGTTGAGCTATCTCGCGTTTAGCGACGCTTGGTATTTGCCTACAGTAGAAGGCACTGAATTGATTAATTGATTAAACAAAAACAATATACTTCCAATTTAAATATTTATATTTTTAATAGGTAAGCACCAAGCTCGCTCTCTCTCTCTCTCTCTCTGTCTTTCTCTTTTTCTATGTATATTACAAATTATTCCACGGCCAACATCAGAACTAATAAACATGAAAATATAAAATTGTTTGTATTACCAAGAATAATATTTGTCTATTTATTTATTTACCTTTGTAAAATAAAAAAGAGAGAAGGAGATAGAGAGAGAGAAATAATAATATATTTCTTATCTTTATTCCATGCTGTAAAACCCGAAGAAACTATCAAGATACGTATTCGAATATAGAGTTCACAATAGTAGTAAAACCGGCGCATTGGTCAGACATCTCGAGACTTCCTTTCTTTTGAATTTTACCTAGCCTTTCTTATTCGCGAAGGTCCCCACAGTTTGTGTTTTCTTTTCTATCGGTATGTAGCAGTCTATTGTCTAAAAAACGGCAAGTACTATTGCGTTGTTTTTACGAGCTGGAAAAAAGAGAGGGAAGGTGAGGAGAAAGAGAGAGAGAGAGAGAGAGAGAGAGAGAGAAAGTATACTTACTTCTTTATTCTCTCTTTCTCTCGATATCTTCGAACTCGGAGGAGTGTGTAATACGCTTTTATGATTTCCGTTTGGCATCGTTTCAGAATTTCATGTATCATGTTTATCGTTTTGTGTGTATATAATACATATATACGTACACACATAATATACATGTGTGTATATATATATATGTATGTATGTATATAGTGAGCACTAATCTCTAGAAAATTTGTAGTTAACATCCGAGATTGCAATCGATTGAGTTTACTTGTTATTTTCCGAGAAAACTAATTAAAATAATAATTTTTCTTTCTGTGCTTTTACCTATTCAAAGTATTTCTAAATCACGTTACGAGAGAAAGAGAGAGAGAGAGAGAGAGAAAGAAAGAGAGAGAAAGAACGAAAAAATGTATCTGAATGAGACGAACTTAAATATTTTCGATATGGACCGCAATATACGTATTTTATATACTCGTAAAAGAAATGAAAGAGAAAAATAAGAAGAATGAAAAATTTCAACATGATTAACATCGATTTTTATAATCATTCTTTATCTTTTTTTTTATATTCTATTCCAACTAAATTTATCATCGATTTTGATTTATCTCACAAACTCTTCGACGTCGTTGTCAATTAAATTTTTAATACGTGATTAACGTTCAAATTATCGCTGAGAGTTAAATATTCTGTCAGTAAAACGTCACGTTGATATATGTCTTTCTATCTCTCTCTTTCATATAGTCATCGATAGCACTGTTCGTCGATTTTATCGGTCGCCTTCATTATCATCTACCGTTCGTAATATCTCTACGTTTGTCGTACCTACGATGGCATTTATTATCATTAAATCGATTTATTCCGAATCTTCTCTCTCTCTCTCTCTCTCTCTCTCTCTCTCACTCTCTCTTTCTTTCTTTCTTTCTGGCTTTATCTTTCTCTTAATTTAAGATTACCGCACATCTTAAACGTGGCCAGCTAACTTGAGTTGGCTCAAACTACTGCTTACTCTTATCATTTAACTTAAATTAAAATAAAGCTTTTTACGAAAGAAAGAAAGAAAGAAAGAAAGAAAGAAAGAAAGAAAAAGAAATAGAGAGAGAGAGAGAGAGAGAGAGAGAAAGAGAGAAAAAATCTAGAAAAAAGTTAATCATGCTAATGTAGCTTTATGCGTTCATTACGGAACTAAGTTAAATAAAAGAAAAGTCTCTCCTTCTTTTCTGCTACTGCTGCAATTCTCGCGGATTGTTTGGTCCAGTCGGGTATGTTTATGCAAATTTGCAGTTTCTGAAAATTTCGGAAAAGGGGTAGAAACGATTCTCTTCTCTGCTACTATCAACTATTTCTCTCCCTCTCTACTACCGTCGTACTATCTCTCACAACGTCCTCTTCATCGTCGTCGTTACGCTCGTTTCACTTTCGCCGAGCCAATTTACTAAAACCACAGGAAAGCGAAAAGTTTCAGGTAGGAGATAGTACAATACTAAGCGGATACTATGACCTGCTGCAACGATCCGCGTCAGAGATAAAAGCGGCCTTCCTAATTTCGTCGTAACTTTTAAAGCCTTTTCGGTATAGTTTCGAAATTAGGAGGCAAAATATATATAATACATACATATATATATATATATTAGACCTACTTTTCGAAGTTCTTACAGTTTTTTTAAAAAAGAAAAAAAATATATATATAGATCATAGACTTACTTTTCGAAGTTCTTGCAATTTTTTTTAAGAAAGAAGAAAGAAATCAAAGAATTTATTATTAAGCAAACGAATTCCATATTAATTTTTATAACAATATTTGAATAAGATGATTCGATTGAATTATGAAGAAACGACACAAAAACTCGATTATTTCATACCCTTCTGTTCAATCCTAATGAATGTTTTTCGAATGTATAGAATCGTTAGTAAGATTTATTAAGAACAATGTTGAGAATATCGTTATAAATCTTTGAATGTTACAAATTTTCATTTTAAAAGAAAACTGAGATATCTTTACAGATACATTGTAGAAATATATTAGATAATCAATGTCTAATTAATTTTTATAATACTCGATATAAATGTCAAGTATTTATTTTTTTGTTCGAACTAGATGAACGTTCAAAGGAATCAGCAAATTTTTATCTCAAAGAATAACTTGGAATTATTTCCATAGATCGCACATAGTTGTTCTCGAATAATTCGATTGGGTTAGACGATTCGTGTTTCGCACGTAGGCAAACTCTATTCAGAAATTATTGACTTCGATTTAGGCTGTATGGCAATGTGCTCTTCTCGTGTTAAAACTTGTCGATTTGTGGGTAACGATTAAACACAATCCCACGAACGATTACACGTTCGCAAGGGTGGCACGAGCACGTCGTGCTCATTAATGAGCATGCAAACATTGCGTACTGGCCTTTCAGCTTCGCAACTCACCAAGTAGACACGAATGTAACGTACTTTAAACGTAACGATTTGGTTTCATGAGGCTTTTCAATTAAGTATTCGTGCTTTTAGTGAGCTTTGGAACACGTTGTGTCGATGGACGGTATGAGCGAGTCTGAAAGAGCAAAGGAAGTGATGGAAGGGAGGAGTTTGAATCGCAAAGTTACATGATGACACTCGCTATGAATAATGTATGTGCTTTACGCGATGTTCGAGCGTTTTTTATTCTGTTGAACTCGGACAGGGATGAAAACTAGCGAAAAATGGAAAATGTGTAAGTAGACGAAGTCTTCCTTCAAATCTTCTACGGAATTAACGAATAGAAAAAGATTTTATACATACGTACACAATATATACATTTCCAAGAAGATTCAAAGCAAAATTAATAAGTACGTATTACTGAAGTCAAATAGATAAAAAAAGTTCATACAAACTTATATCCGACAATGTTTTATTAAAAAGATATATCCTTTTAAAGATACTTATGATTGATTGTAGCGATTATAAGAAATCTTAAGTATCTTTAAAATTCAATATTTACATATTTTATAATAACATTATTTATATAAAATTCGATTGATACGAATACACGTTTGTATAAAATTCAATATTCTATTTTACGAATTTCCTATTCTCTTATTTTTCTTTGTTTTATTTTTGTTTTTGATTTCTTTTTTTCTTCTTTTAATTGAAAATTCAATAAATATGCAATTAATGTTGTACGTTGTAATAACGTACTTATAACTTACGAGTACGTCCCTCGCAAATTTGTCGATAGTTGTTGCGAGTCACTTATAATTTCACACGAGTATTCGTTGAGAAGTATTCAAGGAGTCGAGTACTACTACTCGAGATAATCGCGACATGCGGTTTCCGACCTCATCCGGAGTAACAGTGCAAAAGGGTCGAATTCGAACTACTCTACTACAACTCGATGTAACAATTTTCGATTGGTTCTCCACCTATACTATATTCGTGAGTGGACACCTTAGTTAACTCGGACCTACGATTTGCCTACGTTGACTTTTCATCTAATTGCATGATTTTTGAAAGTGAAACTACGAACGAGCTGGTACGTCGTTAATTATGGCCTCCTACTTTTTTAATTATATCCATATATAGATATGTATATACTATATGTATTAGATATTTGTATATATACATATATGTATGTATAACTAAAATTCTACGAATCACGTTTGATAAATTATGCCATTTTTTAAAAAAGAAAATTCCTATAAAAATGTGCAAACATAAACTCAGAAATAAATTTGTCAAACGATTCTGCTTTTCGAGCATGTCTTTCGTTATCCAGAAACAAAAAAAAGAAAACCAAAAAAAAAAATAGAAGAAAAAAGAGAGTCTTGTAAAAAATTGCAAAAATAATAAACCGAGAAACACAAATTTGTCAAATGATTCTGCTTTTGAACTTGTCCTACGTTATCCTACAAAAAAGAAAAAAAAAGGAAAAGATATACTATAGTATGACAGACATAAAATATTTCTCGCGTAATCCCGTTTAGAAAATGATAAACATACGTTCGGTCTTTTCACGAGGACCGTCGCGGTCTCGCAATATCTCTGAATTGCAAATTTCTAGCTCGCTTTGCATACAACATCGCCACGTATTGTTTATATAAACACAAGCGGACACGAAATTTGTCACGCTCCCGATGTTATCGTGAACATTGCGTGTATAATCGTAGATAGGTTGGTGCTTAGTGAAATTCAAAACGCGCGTACAACGATCGAAAAGATAAGCAGTAAATTGTTGTAAATGCTGTGAACTATTGCAGAGGATTTTCATTCATGATTTATAAAATAAAAACGAGCCTTCAAGTAAAACACAACAAGTGAGAAAGAAATATTGAATGAAGAGTTTAGTTTCAAACAATGCATTAAAACGATTGCATGAAAATGTCGACTTTCCCAATTGTTTTCTATCGAAATATCGATTTTATCTTATTTTGTATAAAACGATTTATCGATATTAAGAACAAAAAAGATTTCGTCGAGTTTTACTAGAGACAGAGAGAGAGAGAGAGCTTTTATCGTTTTATTTTCTTTCTCAAAATATATACAACAACGATTTTATGTAACATGATTGTTTTTAAATAATAAAAAAAAAAACGAGCTACGGTAAACATAATAATACATCAAGAAAATCCTACGGATTGTTCTGAGAGTATCTAGTTACTTGTGGAGTTTACGAAGCTGAATAACCGTTAAGTTTACCTTTTCGTGAATCCTTCGCAGCTGCATTCATTTTTCCTACGGAATGGATTTCACGCTGGAATAAATCGGATTGAGTTTTGCAAGGTAGTTGTATTCGTAACTCTCATGCGTATCTCTCACGCTATATCGTGGAGGGGAGAGTTATTATAAGCAAAAACGATTCTCGAAGGGAAGAAAATAGAGAACAAAAAAAAAGCTTTGAGTAGTTCATAGAATCGCCTAGAGAACTTTACGAAGTAATAGAAAAATGGAAACGCGAAAGAGAGTACAACGTTTACGTAGGTAGCCTGTTTTATTTGGCTCTTTAATCGATGAGAGTCGACAACGCAATTATACGAGAGAGAGAGAGAGAGAAAGGGAGAGAGAGAGAAAGAGTGAAAGACGAAGAAAGTAATTTGACAAAAGAGCCGCAAGTCCTAGTCGACGAGCTTGAAACGAACTTCTTCGTTCACGTTAAGTTCTCTACGTTTTTCCAGTTTCGTCGACATTCTCCATAAGACTCTCTCTCGTTCGTTACCATTCTTTCATGAATTTTTCGTTTATTTTTATTTGGACTTGTACGCGAACGCTAACTCTACTTCACTAGCAACTGCGAGAAAAATACTCGTATACCTAAGAAATTAAAATAAATTTACGAGAACAAGAAACTTTCGTCCAAGTAAGATCTTCTTTATTTAGTAAATCCACTTGAAATTTTCTTCCCTATGATTCTGCCAAGTAAATACTAGTTTTCCTAAGGAAAGAAGGAAGATCGTAAGAGAGAATTTTTCCTCGTATACAATATATAAAATCTCTTCTTGTTGATTCCACAAATAGCAAATAATCTTTATGTTGTTTGAGGAAGGAGAATTTTTTTTTGTACCGGGGAAAATTACTTCCATTTCTATTTTTTTTTTTTTCTTCCACGAAACGATGATACAATGCTTCTTTCTGTGAATTAAATCAGGTTGAAAAAGAAAAAAACAAAAAAAAAAAAAAAAAAAAACAATATTTTTTTTTTTTAAAGAAAACAAATATATTTGGACGAAGTTCGAACAGTTTTGCCAGAATATTGTACTTAGTCGATGTTTTCCGTATAAACGGAATGAAATGTCTCTCTCTCTCTCTCTCTTTCTCTTCTTTTTTTTTTTGTTCTCTTTCTCTTCCGGGAAGAAAATTTTCCAAGAGCAGCAAACGACGACGCGATACCGTTTCGGACGCTTAAACCCAACGGGAGAAAACTTTCGAAGCGAACTTGGAGCAATGCGTTGTTCGTAAGCGAGCGTGGAAAACTTTACCTGGTGCTTCAAATAAAAGACGATTGTCCGGTCCGAGTCAGTGACGAACTAATTGTGACGAACTCGCGAGTCGAGGAAGTTTAAAGCAAGGAGAACGAGAGCTTCCTCCTTTTAGTTTTGTTTGTAAAGTTACATTCTCGTAGTTTTCTGAAGGGAATAAAAAACGGATGCAACGTAGTGTTAATAATTAATATAAACTTTTTTCAAATAATAATAATAATAATAATAATTATACTCTTTCGTGATACATAGTTACACTTTCGTGTTAATTAATTAAAATTTACTTGCAAATTTACTTGTACGAGGCGGACAAAAGTATACGTCCTTTCTTTTTTTTTTTTTTATTTTATTTTATTTTATTTTATTTTATCAATTTCACCGTACTCATTTTACATAATCGCGAAATAAAAATATGTACTTTTTAGAACGAGTTAAGAATTATATTGAATAGTATCCTTTATCGTCCTCGAAACAACAATGTTATTCGCAAGATTTAAAGAGATTAGGGAAAGACAGAAACGAGAAGGCATTTAAGTCGTGAGAATAATTGATCGTTCGGTCGGAGGAAAGTGAAGGAAGTTTATCGCAAAGTAACGAGGGAATCGTTGCTCAAAGCCGATTACTCGCATCCGTTCTACGTTCTCTCCTTTAACCAGAGCAATGATCTAAGGTACTTCATCGAAGTACTTGCGGTTGTACAATGGTTACAGTTATATTGTGTTACATCGTACTCGAGAATTCCTTCGTAGACTTCTTTATCAAGTTCGTTTAGGAAATTGTTTTGATACCGAGTGTTTTCAACAAACGATTAAAAGAGACGAATTTGAAAACGAATTTGGAATATTTCAAACGTTCCTCGATTTCGTGTTTTCCATATCGTTATAATCAAATGTTAAAAAGATTTGTTAATAAAATAAAAGATGATTGTCGTTGTACAATATTTCTAATATTACCAATCGATGTACCGAAACTTATGTGTATCGATCAAATTCGTTCGAGCGAAAGATTCGATAGAGACAAAATAATGTGTGTATGTATTAAAGCTGATAGATAGATAGATAATAGATAAATAGAGAGAACGAGAGAAAGAGAGAGAGAGAGAGAGAGAAAGGTGAACTATTTCTCTAGTCAGTGAAGTTCAAGATTAGAGAAATTCATTGAGTGCTCTCGAAACTTTCGACACTCTACGTTGGTTCGTTTAAGATCGTCTCGGCTTCTAATCTTAAAGTCAAGAGAGAGAAATAGGGAGAAATAGAAAGAGAGAGAGAGAGAGAGAGAGGGGGGGAGAGTTAGAGAGAGAATTCGATCGGCGAATCGTATTCCGTCTATTTCAACGGAAGAATTTTGGCAATTTCTGGCGCGTTGGTAATCGCTCGATTCGCAGGAACGTCGAGGAAAGATAATCGATAGGTAGCAGAATGAGAATCCAAGGGATTTGCTCTCTCGAATCCCTACGATGACCGTAATTAACTGCTGCTGCAGTTCCGCCTGGTTAAATTGCAGCAGAATATGTACGTTCGTTGATTCGTATCTAGGAAGGACCTCGTCTGTTGACTCGAAGTAAACTTCCAACTTTCAACGTGTTGAATCAGCTATCTTGTTTTCGAATTTCGCGCGTTACGAATGCCCTGTGGTATACGGTTTATAAGGTCGAATTTGTTAATGATCGAAGTTAATAAGAGCGTGTGGCTAAGATAAGAAGTCGAAGAACAAATACGCGTTTTTGATGTTTCAAGGTATGCGTGTGTGTTTATTGAAAATACTTATGAGTTGCAAGGAAATTAACATTTCCGTTCTCTCTCGAGGGAGAGAGAGAGAGAGAGAGAGAGAGAGAGGTGGAGTTAGTTCACTCGACTTTTCTCACCTGAGGTTTCATCCACTCTGTCGGCCCGTTTAAGCATGCTATTTTGGTTACACCAACTAACAAACGTGACTCTCGACAAAAGTTAAGAACTTAGCAAATAGTTCTAAAAGTTCTACTTAAAGGACGTTTTGCTAATTAAATCGTGATAACGTTATAACTATCACGACCGAACGAAATAATTGAACCTACCGTTTCATTCTTCCTTTTCGTTTTTGTTATGCCTTTCAACTTAAATTGGCACGACAACAGTACGAAATTCGAAACGTCACGAAATTTCATCGTACAATATACACTTCCAATCGACCCATTTATTTTCCACTCGTTAGACGCGTAATTTGAACTCTTTCGTGAACGTAACGGAGTACTAATCAACGCTGTCCTGTTCACGTTTTTGAGTTACGTATCCAATTATTCCGTTTTATTAACGATAACTACGAGAGTTGAGGAGAGTGTTATAGCTCGTTATGACTCGAAATAATTAACGTTTCCGCGAGATATACGCGCGTCGATGGAATTTTTTTTAATCTTTTTGATCGGAACGAGAGCGTTTACGAGTTAAGTAACAATTACGTTTCTAAATTCAACGTTGATATCTAACTGAGTACAACTTTAGACGTTGATAACTAAATTAGGATCAAACGGATATACCTATCGATTTTTCTTTCAACTACTTAATCATACCTACCACGTTTTCAAATTCTCCTAACAAAGATTTCCATCGACAATTACACTCGAAGACAAGGAGAGAAGCACGCAGCTGTGTTAGACACGTTCGACTCGACTTTTGGATAGTTTCTATCACGAGGTGGTTTTAATCAAGGAACTACGGCTATTAGAAACTCGCTACTTTGATGGTATCCATGTTGGCACGACAGAATGACTTACGTCACTTCTTTGACACACTCTCTCTCTCTCTTTCACTCTCTTTGTCTCTCTTTCTCTGACCATTCGAAATTAATAAATTTCACACGAAATATTACGTTGATAATGAATCGAAAGTGAGATCAATCGTGTAGTTTAAATTCAAAAAGAAAAAAAAGATGTGAATATGAACTCAACGCTATTCGATCGTTTCACGAATTTCGATGAAACTATGTTACGCAAAACCGTTTCAAGTATCTACGAGTAACGCTAGATAGATTTTAATTGAATTCAATTTCGGATTGAAAAGATAAAATGATCAAGTACTATTGAAATCAACGCTTCATACCTATCACGAACAACGAAACTTTCGGCTATCGTCCACTTCGATACGAGGCATTTAATTAGCATTTTGTGATTTTCGATCGTGTTCGGTACAATGTGTGGCCTTGTTCACGGACCGGCATATTTGCGCATCGATTAGCCGCAATTTTACGTTAATCGAGAATCGAAAACGTCGAGAACACTCGTCCACCTTTCATGATGAACGCGAATCATTAATCGAGATGTCTCGTAAATAATATAACGAGTATACTGCTTCGTTTCAATCGATATTTCGAGATAGAACAATAAACAAAACAAAAGTTATATGACGTTGATAGAATTACGATATCACGACTGAAGCATCAAAATTTCCAAATAAAAAAAGAAATCAAAGTATGATTTAAAATCTTTCGAACAATCGACCTCGAAAGCATTGAAAATGAAAGGAGCGAAGTAATAAAAGTGGATGGTTATGATGGTCTCGGTATTACAGAAATTTCATCGTGATTCGTTCCTTTCTTCTAATCGATGCAATAGAGATTCGAAATCATGCGAACTGATTGAAAAATATCATCGAGTAGAATCGTACAAAAAATACAAACCTTCGCTAAGAAAAATATGAGAATAAAATGAAACGATAAAAAATATTTTACGATAGGTTCCTATCTCGAAACGTTGCCGTTATAAAATACGTGTATCTAGAAATCTCTAAACATTATTTATTTATAATTATATATAACGTTGTACGAATATATGGTTTTTATCTTTGATTTAACGAAATGTTTGGAAGGATAGACAAAAAAAAGAAAACAAAAAAATTCCATAAAAAAAAAAAAGAAGAAGAAAAATAAACTGGATTCGTCGACGTCACAAGGATAATTTCGTACGCGTACCAAATGGAATTCCTTCTTGTTTCTATCCAATCCTTCTTACATTCCCTCTCCCACACCAACACACTGGAATTTTCATCTCATTGAGGTCTGCGCTAATTTGTATACTCTCATTATTCGAAGGCAAAACGTACTAGGAAGAAAAGCAATTACTTAGGTTTCTCTCGAATCGAAAAATAGCCATTAGTCTCCGAGACATTTCTTCGGATAAAAGAAGAAGATCCTTCTTACCGAGTGAGTGAAGGTTCGTTCAAGCTTTCTAGAAAAAAAAAAGAAAAGAAAAGAAAAGAAAAGAGAAAAGAAAAACAAGAAAGAAAAACAAAGATACAATCAAAAAAAAGTTTGCGTGTTCCGTCGAAGCTGTAAGAAATGAATAATAAATTGCAATTGTGGAGGGAAGCATCGAATGACGTAAGATAAAAAGAGATGACGAAGAAACTGGAAGAAAATAAAGAGAAGAAGGAAGAGGAGGTTAGACTGGTAGCGAGGAAGCGGTAGGCTAATCGGATTGTTAGGAACGAACTTTCTTGAAGTTTCGCAATAAGATTTCCGTCCCGGAGGTGCGGCCATCGAGAAAGTCGGCCGTGAGAGAGCTTGATTAATAAGTAACGGCCGTGACAAATGCCGATGTTGGATTCGTCTTCCTTTATTCTCTTCGAACTAACCGCTAACTATTGATTTACTTCGTTATCTTCGATCTCGAACTTCTTCATTCGAACGCTTCAACCAACGTTCCTTTTTTTTTTCTTCTTCTTTCTTTTTCTACCCCCTTCTCTTCTTATCGTTAATACGAATTGAATAGCACTCGAAAATCCATCGACAAGAACGACGAACGAACGAATAGACACTAAAAAAATCTTCCTCGTAGAAAAATCACGATCGAAATAAATCGAACGAGTTCCTCCTCTTTCTCTATCTCGTTTATCCAGGATTCGAGAACAATGGAGAGATCGTACGAAGCGTTGAACGCGTAGATAAATCAACGGAGATTTGCCAATGCGCAGTAAGAGAGAAAGAGAGAGAGAGAGAGAGAGAAACAGAGATAGAACATTGGTGAAGGGAAGCATGCGTGTGGAAAGGGTCAGTAAACTTTTATAATCCACGAGACTATTGGAAGACAAAAGGGATAAATCTCCGGTTGGCCTTCTGGTTCTCTTTTCCGGTGACGACACACAAACACAACGCGAGTACTTTCGTTACACACGTTCGTATGGCGTTAATCCGCAATTTTCCGATGCAAATGTCGGTGGTAGCGTTGCAGTTGCAGTCGATAGCTACCTGCATGGTATGATTACCCTTTATGGTGAAGAGCAGGCAATGCATTTCCTAACCTTTCCGTATAAATCAATGCATGAAGAGTGTGTTCGTATGAGAAAGAGAGATAGATAGAGAGAGAGAGAAAGAGAAGAGGAAGAGAAACTACGTATGTGTGAATTAGTGATTGAGTAAGTATGAGTGTATACCAGAAAATGAATATGTGTGTAGGTGAATTAGTGATCGAGTGAGTGCGTTTGTGGGTGAGAGAAAGAGAGGAGATGAATGACTGTCTATACGTGTTAGCGAGGGAATGAATGACTGTGTGTGTGCATAAGTGAGAAAGAGAGGGAGAGAGAGAGAGAGAGAGAAAGAGAAAGAGAGGAAGACAGAAGATATTCGCGAATATTCGTGAAAATACGCGTCTCGCATGGCGGTTTTCTGGTACAAAGGTAGTAGTCGACCTATTTTACATTCAGACAGAGAGAGAGAGAGAGAGAGAGAGAGAGAGAGAGAGAGGGAGATGTAGATACTCGTCTCCTTTCTATTGCCGTGACTGCTGCGGTTACGTCCGATAGAGATGTCTCCGTGAGAATTATCGAGGACAGGAATACGCGTTAAACAATGACACGCGTCGTAAATAAGATCCGCAATGCTATAACAACAAGAGATTATGCAAATATTTATCTGAAATCTACTGGATGTAGAACGGATCCTATCAATCCAAGATTGTGTCATTGATATAATGAATCGTTCGTCATTGAATGTTTTCTAAAGAGTTTCTTATTGCTCGATTTGTCATTTTTACGTTGAAGTTTTTATTCTATCGGGAGTATCAAACTCGATAGATTCGTAACAATTTATTGGTTGTCCGTTGAAAAATATTGCACAAAAATAGTTTCTTAGTAAATCACGAATGTATTTGTGAAGTGGGAAAAAAAAGAAGAAGAAGAAGAAAAGAACGCAACCATTTGTTCACATTCAATTTTCTAGTTACAAAAGTTATCATTAAAAAGATATATTCATTCTTTAACGCTAGCACGAATGAAAGTTCATTTTATCATGATTATTTTCTATTTCAGAGATTTCATCAAGGAAAATTATTTTTTCACCGGTTGGAAGTAACATTTTCATTTCATATTTCTTATTCCTTTCAAAAATTTTATCCAGCGTGTATTAACGAATAACGTGCCAACGTGTTTCTTTCTTCTCTCTGTCTCTCTCTCTCGTTCTCTTTTATTTTTAATTCTCTCGACTATCTGTAAAAATCACGGTTACACGCACGACACACGAGCGATATAACGATGTTAACGTAACGTTTCGCGCATCGTCGACGATAACGAAATTCGTATTCCATGAGACTTTATTTCGGCCGTTAAAAATCCACCGACAAAAACCGTACGGAAAACTAACGTGAATGGGTTGTGGACGTGTGTTTGGGAATAGGATCTACGGGTTAGGGAGGCTATTAAAGAGAGAAAGAAAACGAAATGGTAACTCGAACCCTTCGCGACGGGAAAGGACCTAAAGTTCTTCAACGGGCAAATGCTTTGACCCTGTTAATCTTTCGCGAGATTTCAACGCCCGAGAAATTTACATAGCCGCGGGATTTTTATCGTACTAAAGGCCATCCACCTTAGTCCCTCTCTCTCTCTCTCTCTCTCTCTCTTTCTCTCTCTTACTCTCTTACTCGTGCTAAGCCTCAGAAACTGTTGGGTATCCTTGTCTTTTGTACAGCAGTGAAGAGGATGGTGTTAAAACCCCGAGGTGGAGAACGGTGCATCGATTTTTCATTAAGCTTCAACCCTCAACCTCTTTCCACCCTCTCACCCTTCTCTACTCGCTTCACTTCTCTACTCTCCCCTTTACGAAACGTCTCTACTTTGCATATACGCTGCCTGCCTCGTTTTCCTTCCTCAAAGCCGCAACATCGTGAATCCTTGTTCGTCTTCTGACTCTTTCTTTCTTTCTTTCCTACTTATTTACTTACTTTCTTTCTTTTCGGGATTGTAAATACAACTGAAACTTTTTCTAGGTCAATGCAATCGGAAGAAATCATCGATGATATTCTGTATCTCATTTCAACGATTCGAAGATTTTTTTTTTAATTGTTAATAATTGTTTCACTTTTCTTTTTCTTCTTCTTCTTCTTGTTTTTTTTTTTCATCTAAAATATAATTTTACTTATCAAGAGAGACAAATATTGAACTTAAAAACAATAATAATTAATGATATATCGTATTAAATTTATTGTAACAATAACGAATACGTTGAATTATTGTTGAAATTGATTGCTACGTAGCTTTCGTGTTATTTGATTTAACAATAATTTAATATTTATAGAGGATGTAAAAATGTACAATTTGTTCGTTACGAGAATTACTTAAATATTGAATTTTGAATAAAATAAATAACTCGGTTTTGAATAAATAGTTACACAAAAATAATATAATTTCATTAGTTATGAGTATACTCGGCTGCATACAAAGATTGCGACTTAGGACTAATTTATAAGCCAATGTATAATAATTATGACATATTTAATTATCTATTTTATCCAAAGTTGCGAATACTTATCGTACATTGATTTATGTAAATACGACCATTGATTTAACGAATGAAAGGAGATACAGAAGAATCAACAAAACTTTCAGAATAATGTTCAAACTTTTAGAAAGGTGATTCTTCATTGGTCTTCATTCCATACTTTCTTACTACTAGATTCGATCGAATATATTAACGCAGATAGTAACAATAGTTCATTCTTTCTTTTCTTTCACAAATCAATAAATTCCGAAAAGTTTTCTCTTTTTCTTTCTCGTTCAATTTAATATCCAACGTACAGCTATGAGACCGTCGAGATGTTGGAAAAATTAACGGACTCGAGGAAGAGCTCTCGAGAATTTAAAAAAACAAAAAATAAATAAATATATATATATTCATCCTAACTCTCATATGTACTATACAATAAACCACTAAAGTATTCGAGTGGTATTTGAAATTGAAGAACTTTTTCTAACCCGAAGTGCTTCGAATTTTGAAGTAGATACAGGAGAAATTAATATCTTACGTGCGAAGTATGTCAAGAAATCAGAGAAAAATAGTAATGTATCTTGACGACGAGAAAGAAAAAGAAGGAAATGTAATTAATAAGCTTTCTGCATATTTTTTGTGTCGAGATATTTTTTTTTTTTAATTATAATAAAAAATAATGAAGATATATATATATTTTTTCTTTTAAACATAAAAAGCATTAAATCACTTTTACGATTAATAATTTCATTTTTAATTATTCTAATATTTTAGATATATAAAATATTCAAAGTTATCGTACGAATAATCCTTTAAATGCAAGCTCATTTTTTGTATGGAAACTTTCAAGCTTTCATCCTGCACACTTACTCTCTAACGATGTATATAAATACATATATACGTAGATATGTACGGTATGTCATCGTTACTACCGGTCAGACATACGAATTTTTACCGGTCGTCGATACGATACGATAGATTTACGAGCGTAATTTCAGCAGGAAAATTACTCGAGGCTTTTACGGCGATCAATATATCAGAACGAACGCGGCCGAAATGCCGGATAAAGTTTCTCCACGATTTTCTCCGCTTTCTCGAATGCACCAACCGTGTTCTTTCGATCGTACCGATATTCTGGCAGTGTACTAGCTTCCATTCGATATAGAATCGACAATATCGTTTCTCTAATGAGACGTTACATACATTTTTTACATGTTTATCGATCGTCTAATTACATCTATTCGTACGATCGGAAAGGATACGAAAGGATTAATTTTTTTCTTTCAAAACTTTACCCACTCAATTCGTGATCCTTCAATCTATAATCTCGATATTAGTCTTTAAAAAAAAGAAAACAAAAAAAAAGAACAGAACCTCTCATCCCCTCTCACAAAATGTATTAAATTATTACGAATTACTTGCTTATTCGTTAGAAGAAAAAAAGAAATAAAATAGAATAAAAAATTAATACGAATTTCAAAAGCAATCCATCGAATGCCACGCCCAGTTGTACTCGTACTCTCACTGTTGCTTTCTTGCAACGTCGTCGAAATTGCATCGTCCTCGAGACACCTTGGATACTGCAAAGTCTCGTAGATTTTCTTGGTGCATCGGGAAGGAGGACGACGAAACCGGTAAATACATGGAATCGAAGCTTCGGCCAAGAGACGGTGTAAGCTATCTAAAGAAATGGCCAACTCCGTTTCCATTTCCTTTTTCTCTCCTCTCTTACTCACTATACGGACGAAGAACTCATACCTTTTCTACTATTTTTATTCCCTGGACATAGCCACGTTTCTTTACGATAACCATGTGCATGAATATAAATTGGAAATCCTTCAGTGGACTTCGCCCAACCAGTTTCTTTTTATAATTTTCTCTTATTTTTTCTTCCGTCTTCCCTCATTTCTTCTTCCTCTTCTTTTTCTTTCTTTTTTACTATTCTGTGTTTTTTCATCTTTTTGATATTTTCCCTCTTTCCTATTCTTTGCTTTCTCTCTCTCTCTTTCTTTCTTTTTTTCTTTTTTTTTTCACATCGACGAACGGACGTTTTTTTATGCGTCATTCAAATTCGTTTTCGAACGAAAATTTCCCGTGGTCCTTTTTCTCTCTCTTTTACCTTTACAAAGGAGTCACGCGAACGCTTTAACCCCGGCGAAAGTTTAAATTAAATATCGATGTTCCACGTTTGCTTGCTCGAACCTCTCCTCGCACCGTATGGTCCGCTATGATGATGTGGAAGAGTATTCGGAAGTCGCATTTATCACGAATGAAGACAGCTGGACGATTTAATTTATGTAAGTAGCGTGCTCGTGATTCCTTTGACAAATACTATTTCCGAAGTAGAACTTTTCTTTCTCGATAAATCTATCTACGCGTAGATATTTCTATTCACGATATGATCGTACGTATGCGATGAATATTTGTACGAAATAAACCATTCTATCAAAATAAATTCATTTCAGAATCGGAATGAAGTAATTAAATCATAAAAATTATTCCATCACTTCGGTTCGAACGACCATTTTTTTCTTTTTTTTTTTAATAATAAAAACAAAACAAAAAATACGTTAAGAATTTTAAAAATTAAAATAAAAAAAAAAAGAAGCTAATAAAATGTCCACTTTATATTCAAATGTATTCATTGTTAAATCTGTTAATTGACTTATGATTGAACTAGGATCGATCGAGTTTGCCAATGATCGTGCGTAGTTCACATTCGTTTAATTCGATAATAACACCGTAGCTCGATTGTGAGGATATTTTCCAATTCCAATTATCCGATTATCGAATCTTCTGATTATCGATGTACTACACTAGGTGTAGAACCGGGTGCATACAACGATTGAGTGTTCGAAATTGGGTTTATGGAAGAGCATACATTTCAGACGCTATACCTACAATAGATCAAAGGGAAATGCGTATTGGGGAAACTAATTAGTTGTACCTTCGTTTGTCAGGATCTCTCGCTATGCTTCTCTCTATGGACTGATGATAAATTCGTTAATTGTAATTGATGACATTCGGTAAGACAATACGAAGAACGTTTAACGTATAGTATGATAAATGCAAAGAATCACTCGATTTTCCTTCAACTTTGTTTAAAACTTAAGATAATATAAAAAGTGTAAGATAAAAATATAACAATTATAATAATCAAATTATAACAATGTTGCGATCTTCTATTTACAAATATTTCGTTATAGAATGCTTCATTTTAATTGAGACATTTATACATACATTTATTCGTACATACGTGTATATATATATATATATATATATATATATATATATATATATATATACACATATGTATACATACATACATTCATACATTCATATCTTATTCGAATTCTAACGTACCGGGACATTCAACGATTCCAATATTACGAAGCATGCTTTCACGAAGAGATCAACGTGACTCCGAAGAACGGAAACGTATCGAGGAATTCCAAGAGAAAAGAACGAACGAATGAAGGGAAAGAAAAAAGACGGTTAAAGCATTCCTATCGTGCAAGATAATTCGTTTCACGACTATTTCTTCCGCGAGTGAAATACTTTGCTTGCTTGCTTGCTTGCTTGCTTGCTTGCTTGCTAGGAAATACCGACTATTTGTATTCCGTTATAACAGCATTTTATAGGAACCTAGAAGAAAACATTTTATAATACCTACAATCCAAATTTACTGAAGGCAAGAGATTCTACACGTAATCTTATCTCGTATCCGTAATTTTTCTCATTTCTTTTTTCCTCTTATTTTGTTCAACTTTTCATCCTTTTCTCTCTCATATTACAAAAATATCTCTCGACACATATTTCAAACGATTTCCAATAATCACAAGACTTTTATCTAATTACACGAACGACTTTAATCAATTGATATCGTGAAATTGGAGCAGTTAATAGTGTAGAAGAAAAAAGGGAACGATAATATTTTTACGATATTATCGATAAGTCGTTAGTCCGATCGTTCTGCCTATGACAAAAGCAAAAAAAAAAAAAAGAAAACATCCATGAGCCGTGAGAATATTTTCTGGTTATAAAAGTATGAGAGATTTAACAAATAAATAAAAGAAAAAATAAAAAAAAAAGGAAAAGAAAAAGAACGATAACGAAATTTCATTCACGTGAATGCTTTTAAACGTTATGAACGATCTTCAAATTATTATTATTATTATCATCATCATTATTATTATTATCGATTTATTTTTATTTTTATTTTTATTTTTATTTTTATTATTATTATTAGCTGTACATCAACCGATTGGATTATAAATCGAATTTTGCGGGACAATTGAAGAGTAAGAGGATGACGATAGATCGAGCGTGTGCTGGATATATTCTTGATGTTTGAGGGGAACAAAAGTATTGACTTTGATTGACGACATTTCGAGGGACAGCAGCAGTCCGTCGATTTGAGCGACGAGCACGTTTACGATCATCCAATTGATCGTGAGCCAAACTTTTGTTCAACGAGATATTCCAGTACGAGGAATATTTTAATTCGTCGATTTAAACCCGTCGACACGTACCTAATTACAAGAGCAATTAATATTACTAAAGCGAAGATTATTCTCTAAAGAGGATTAACGTTCCGTGCAAGTTACTCGTAGAGCTTCGTTTAAAACGAATCTAATAAGTAGCTAACTAATTAATTAGAATAAATCTTGAACGAACTTGAAATAGAGTTTATATTTCGTTGCTTTTCATTTAATTTCTGTTTGTTATCAAGACTGAGAGAGAATCATTAGTCCTTAGGAAGCGTCGGTATTCGAAGCCAACGAGAAGATCTACTTTAAGCTCAGAATTCTAAACACTATCTAAGCTGACGGTAAGACGACGACAAGACTGTTGAGATTATCAGAATTTAGCTTATAGAGAGGACTAATTTCTAACGTACCATACATTAGAGAAAGACAGAGAGAGAGAGAGAGACAGAGAGTATATAAACAAACCATTCACTATACTATCAACGTAAATTTTCTCTTCAGAGAAGATTCAATTATTAAACAGTACTTTGACGTTACTGTTCCGTGAAAAGTGAAGTACGTTTTACGCAGTGCTAAATCATACAAATCTAGTGAAAGTGAGAATGAAATGAAAGCTAGAAGATGATGGCAAATAATGAACAGATAAAACAGATTATTTACGAACGTATGCGGGTTTACGATTATTACAAGTCGTTCAGATTAAGAGCTACAATAAAATGTTTCAAGAACATTGAACATCTCTCATGAAATAACCCTATAAAGGCGATTCAATAATTATTATCCATCTGAAATAAATCAACTATTTCTAACGAATTGTTTCACGCGTTATTTCCACCGATAAATCGATTGCTTCGCGATATATGTAAAACAAAAAGCAAAAAAGAAAAAAAAAAGAGAGAAAGAAAAAGATAATATTACATTATCTTATTTACTCCGCACGTCTTTTCTTGCATAAAACGTTTAATCATTATAGAACATTAATAATCATTCGTCTTCGTTCATTATTATATTAACCAAACTTGAAAATCTTCAAATATATATATATAATAAATATTAATAATAAATATTAATAAAACTTTAAATCTCCAATCGCTTTTGATCGACACGAAGCTCAAAAGAAAGAAATTATTGAAAAATTTGTTAAAACGAATGACAGGAAGTGTCCAAATTGCGTATACTTTTTCTCGCGATATTTACGCAGGAAAGATATAGACCATGTTCGATAAAGAGGGTGGTAAAGGGTGGATATTAACCCATCGTACAAGCGTTGGTCCGTGCAGCTACTAACCCACTTTGCTTAGCTCGTATCTATAGACTCGCGCTTAATTACAACGCGAGGTAACGAGTATGTAGGTCGGTTGGCTCCGACACTACGAAATCGTCGATAGCAGTCGATGAACTCTAGCGACTCTGGTGGCACTGGCAACAACAGCAGCTGCAGCTGTAGCAGCAGCATCAGTAGTATCAGAAGCACTAGCACTAGCAACACTAGCACTAGCAGCAACATCTCATCGCGTTTCTACCTTCAAAGTGGCTTTTACAAGGCTGAGAGCAGACTTTGTCGGCGAGTTCTGCGCGATTAACGAACATCTAGCGAACGATGAAAATCTTTATAAAGATTACTATTAATAAAAAATTGCTACGCTTTCGTTTGAGAGATCAAAAGAGATTAGAGAGCGTAACATCGTTTTAGTTTGATCGAATACTTTTGTTGTGATATTATGAACAATAAGTAAAGGACGTTGTGATAATAAAGTAGAGTCTATAATTGATCCAAACGGTGTTTACTTGAAATATAAAAAATATAGATTAGTTATGTAATAGTATTGAATGAAATATAGCGAAGAGAAACTTATCCATGTAAAAATGAACGTTCACTGAACGAACATTTCTTTTTTATTATCTATCTATTCCTAATATTCTTTGCATCTCGTATAAGGAAATAAATTTCTGACTAAAAAGTTAACAAGTCTTAAGTTTCACTCGAATAATAAAATATTAAATATAATTTATACTTGTCATATTATTATTATAAAATATTGATATAATTAAGAAAGAATGATTAGAAATAATGCAAATATTTCAAAGCATTGATCAAAAAACTGAATGTCGTGTGAATGCAACAAAAATGAATATAATACTCGAACGTAGTAAACGAAAAATTGTTAACATTTTTTTAATTCACTGGAATAATAAACTATATATGCAATTAGTTTATTGCGAACGTATAATTTCCGACTTAAGCGATGGAAATGAAAACTCTGATTCATTAAAATATATTAATTGAATATGAACGATGTCGAAACTACTTTGAAAAATATAGTTAAACACGATTCTACGTATAATATATCCTAACTAAATAATTATGCATCTGTTAAATGATCGAAGCATTTTACGTGTCAAGGAGATGGAATGGTTCATCATCTCCAATTTATAACAATTATTATTGACGAATAAAATATCAATATAGTAAATAATAAATATATTATAAAATAAGACTATGATCTCTTCTCGATAGGATTAAATATGAATGATCTTTTTCAAAATGATTCGTAGTCGATAGTCGTATCTTCTTGAGCCACAGTTTATCGGAGTCTCTTCGGTATACAGTCTCTTCTTTACTTCGTGTCTTAACCACTGCATTAAAGATATTTCTTAAGTGCAACGCAAGTAAAAAAAAAAATTAAAAATAAAAGATTATTATACATTATGAACTACTGCATTACGAAACTATACATTATGAAACTAGCCTGTGGACGATCTATAGATGAAAAAAATCTACACAGGTATATTTACTCGAATGCTTCACTAGATATTTCATTTAATTGATAAATCTATTATTAATAGTTCGTATGAAAATATTAGAAAGTGTAGAACAAAAGTAAAAAGTCTATAATTTATCTCATAATTTTACTCTTTTATTTGACCATTTTTATTTCGTAACTAATCACGAAAGAGTACGAAGTGTTAATATAATTTAATACTAAGTATCCAACATGTTCGAAAATCTTTACTAATTCGAAAAAAAGCAATTTAAAAAAAAAAGAAAAAAAATGGAAAGCTTTAAACTGTGATATATTTCGCAATATAGAGCATCAGCAAAGTATGGAAAAGAACAGACATGCTGAATAATACTACAATTTGAAATGTTTAATGTGAAACTTTGTATAATATCCAAAGACGAAACTTTCTACTCCAGAGTGGAAAATATCTTGCGTCTTACTCAGTCACCTTCTTAAAATTAAACACTTGGAAATGTATGCTACCTGCCTACTTGAATTAAAATTTAAAAATAACCAAACATATTCATTCCAACATATACACTCGTGTGATTTTTAAATAATTAAGAGTATATATTAATTTGCTGAAATCTATTGTTAAGAATAGTGAGTATTGTTTGACTCTATTTTCAATATAAAGCACTAATATGTAAATATTATTTTATGAATTATCATATAATTAATATAATATTCACGATAGTTCAATATTCTATTACGAAAGGTACTACAATTAATATAAATATTGCTAGATATTAGAATATAACTATAGTAATAATAATGAAATAATGAAATATTTTCTATATACACATATATATTCTATTATTATATATATATAAATATAAAATAATAGAACATAGAATAATAGAAAATATAGAATAAGAAATAATGTAATAATAGAAATATATAGAATTATATATATATATATATATATATATATATATATATATACATATTCAAAATAGTTCAATATTTCATCATGTAAGGTACTACTTTTAATATTGGTAAATATTGGTATATAACTATAGCAATAATAGTGAAATCCTTTATATATATATATATATATATATATATATATATATATAAAATGAAAAATTTCACGTAACGATGTAAAATTCACTACATAGTACGCGCATACAAGTATAAAGTACAAGTGCGCAATCACCAAGGCAATAACAGCCGCCAATAAGGGAGAACTTAAAACTAAAATCTATTTCTCATCCATGCGAGTAACACCTGGGTACACGTATAAATGAGAACGCAGAAAGCACGGATGGAGAAACGGGAATTAGTATATTAATTGCTGAAAATCCTCAGCTAAAAATGATTAACTTATAGTCATTACTCGCCGGTTATGAATCTACAAGTCTCTTTATTTTTTACTAATATTTTTACTCGACTTTTTCCCTTCAAAAGCTATAAATTTAATCAGAATTTTCTTTCCTTAAAAAAATTAATTGAAAATTTCATTAATTTTTCATACAACAATAATTAAAAAACTCGGACGATTCCTTTTATCAAGCAGCTATTCTAATTAAAGAAAAAAGATCATGATCTACCATTTCCAGAATCTCTCCGTTGCGTTTGTCTACTTTCTCATTTCTTGGTGTATCGATATCGATATATCGAAATAAATCGCCATTAAATACACTAAGTAAAGCAACGCTTGTAATGTAAACCACATCACTTGCTTTTTTTAACGAAATCGGGTAAATGAATGCCCAATTTCACTACTAATACCGCGAGCAAACACGAACAAAAGAAATGCTAATTAATTGCGCTGCTAATTAAACGACTCGAACCGATTAAACAAGAAGACCCTATCTTGAGCTAATAAAAATAAGCATACACAATAAATAAACAATGGAGAGCATATACAAATAAAAATGTACAACTCGCGAGTACGTTCAAAAGAGGATTTACACACGGTCATGCTCGTCTCAATAATTTACTGAAAAAATACAACCAGTAACTCGTGCCGATTCGGACCTTTCATCCTCGGCATGATGAGTACTGGAAGGACTTAAAAAATGACTTACTACTTAAGAAGTTCTGCGATGGCTCCAAAACACTCGTCCGCGATTTAGGTCGAAATTGAGGGTGGATGATTCGTAGGTGGTTGAAAATGAGGTAGGTCGACATCGAAGTTGGTTGAGATCCTCTTCAGTGTTGCACTGACTCTAATTCGCGGTAGATATTTATTAATTACGAGACGGGCACTGAATTTAATTCGCGCATTTTAATTGTTCAGATATAAATACAGTTCGTGCGACTGTTATAAAAGCAAAAAACTTTGCGAACAAAAACTCTAACGACTGCATTGCACGCAGTCGAAGCAAAAACACTTGTTTAAATCGCGATCGCGAACGAACAAACGCTGCTTCTACTTCGCGATTTTTTTGTTCCTATTATAGCGACGCAACACTCGATTTATTTATTGCATACCATACGATAGCAATGATGATCTAAAAATAACAAACTCAAAATTATTTGTATCATTGTTCTAATAAACAATTGCTAAATTTATTAAAGAAATATGTAATAAAACAGTTTACTAACTTTAAGTCTTCGTTGATCCTTGCACGATGAGCATCCTGCTCCAGAAGGATAACTGCGTCGATAGACTTCATCTGGAATCATCTGGAAATAATAAAAATATCTACACTTCTTTATATGTAATAATACAATTATTGTAACATTAAATAAATGAGAACAAAGTTAAATATATGTATATTAAAATTAAAATGTTAGATAATATATGTACCTCGGAGAAAATTGTCCGATATTCTCGCAAATACGTATACACATACCGAAATACTCTTGAGAACTGAAAAGACTTCTCTCTTAACCTTAGAAAAGTACGAACGTTCGGATATTTTGTCGCGTTCTCGGTCGTAGAAATTCTTGGAAATTTATAGCCCGTTTGTTATTATACGCTGATTTTAATCCCTCTCTCTTTCTCACTCTTTCTCCCTCTCTTCTCTTTCTCTCTCTCCGCCTTATCGTCTCTCTATACCTATCTCTTACTCTCTCGCTCCCTCCTTTTTACTCTCGCTTACTTATTCATTCTCTCTCTCTCTTTCTCTCTCTATTACGTCTCTCTTTATGTTCTACAAGGAAATAGACTTATTTGTATGAGTTATACGAACGATTTCGGTTGTGTATACTTTCGTGTGTTTATTTGCCTGGTAAAATTCTTGGAAATATAAAAATGGAAGATCTTAATAATAGTGATCTGGTGAATTATGTGCATATGTTAAGATATATATGTGTATACATACATATATACATTAATAATATATATATCTTATATGTATATATGTATATATATATATATATATATATATATATATTAATAATATATATGTATGCATATATGTGTGTGTATATATAGTGGTAAAGTGAATTGTGTGTGTGTGTGTGAATATATATATGTACGTATGCATAATGTTTGGTATGTGTATTGTGTATGATATATATATATATATATGTTCAGATATGGTACATGCCATGATATCCAGATCGAATACGAAATACGATTGATGATGGCTAATTAATGAAAGACTATTAATTAGAGCATCGTTAAAAAACAAGAGAAATACTGATATTTCGAAGATAAGAGGAGAAAAGTCGAATAAAGGAATATGACGCAATAGTATCGTGAGGACGCCAATATGCCGATTTTATTTTCGCGAATATCTTTTAAACCCGGCGATGTCCTGACCTGCCAACACGGCCTCGTATAAATCGCGTGCGCAGCTATCGATTGATATATTGGAAAAAGTTGTATGTTAGAAAAAGTATACTAATTACCTTTAATTATGAGGACGACGACACTTCGTTGCAACCTGTCGGAACGCGCAAATCCAAAATGGCGATAATTCGATCGGCAAGACGCTGCGTAGGATCGTCGCGCATGCGCATGACGTCACCTCGTAATGGCCCATCTAAAAATGTGTAATTTTTCGATCTATTATAGGAAAATATCGAAATGTTAAAAATACGATGTAGAGGTTTAAAAACAATCAAAACGTGTAGTTTTTAACTCGAAACCAAGAATATAAACGCCGAAAGTAACCTACGTGTAAAAATAAAGCTTAGAACGAGCGAGAAATGTGAGAACGAAATACATCGTGGACGATGCGTCATTTTTTTCATCGCGAATATTTCTTAAACGTGATAATAGTTCATCTTGCTAACGATACACCGTGTAAATCGCGAGTTCGACAATCGATTGGTATACAGGAGGAAGATGAACGTAAGTAAAAATATCCTAATTACCTGCAATTAAGAGGAAGATGTATATCCCGTGTCAACTTAGTATCATCCACTGAACGATAACGCAGCCAATTGGATCAACCAATGAGGAAGCGCGATTGTCGCAGAGAAGACCTCCTGACCAATAGCGTTTCTCGCAATATAATTGATCATATATATTTCAATTATTATTCTTTAATATAAAAATTTGATAAATATGAGAGATATAAAAGAGTATATAACAATAGAATAAATAGCTATTTAATTTAAATTACTCATTCAAAAATGAAATAAATGAAATGTAATTTTTATGAAGAAGAGCCCAAAAGAATTATTCTTATAGTTTAGAATAACCGGAAGTTACCGGAAATTAGGCCTTGTAATGAGAATCGCACATTTTTGACTACATTGAAATCGATCATTATATTTTCGTTTACGATACGTTTAGATTTGTTACCTCCTAACCAATAACAGTTCTCCTAATATTATTCGTCATATATATTTAAATTATCATTCTTATAAAAATTTTATAAATACGATGTAAGAGAGTATATATTTTATTACTTTAGCAATTTGTGAAAAAAAAAGAAAGTAATTATAATATAGAATTCAACATTAATGTACGTAATAGGTTATGATCACCGAGTACGTGGCCGATTCGCATATAAAAATTTTTATAAAGGAAAATTGAAAATGAAAAGGAAAGGATGAACAAAAGCGATATGAAGAAATTTTCTATAGAAGATACCGTAAACGTCAATAAATTGAGAAATACAGAAGAATTTCAAATATAGAAATTCCAAGTAAGTATAATATTAAAATATAATAACTTAATAGAAACAGTTACATTGCTGACATATATCTAGAACGATACAATTGCTAATGAAATGTGAAAAAAGGTAATATATATGAAATTGATGGTAGTGATAAATTATCGATGGAAGCATCGTTTATTAATAAAAGAATTTTTTTAATCTAATATATGACAAAAATGTGAATATTATTGTAAAATTATTTCGTTATTATGAACGATATAATATTTAATTTGATAAGCGTAAATAAAAATAAATGAGAACAAAGTAGGATAAATAATAATATATGAGGATACATGAATAAATGAGAATACGTAAATATAAAAAAAAATATAAAAAATAATAATGAAATTAAAATGAGGATGCACGAATAAATGAGAATACGTAAATGTAAAAAAAATATATAAAATATAATAAAGAAATTAAAATTTTGCAATACGTTTCTATAAGAAAATATTTTAGAATTACATTATATTTAACAAATTAAAATATCACTTGAAATTCGATTAGTAATGTAAAATGTATATATTTTAATGTTTCGTTAAAATTAAAAGGAAATGGTTTTAAAAACGTACTGAAATACGCAGCCATTCACCTAATTTTTCTCTTTCAAAAGCAGTGATTCTACTCTGCAATGAATTTTTTCTTTTAAAAGCAATAACTCCATTGGGGTTTCATTTATCAACGGAATTGATTGAATATTTAGATAATTTTTAGTTAAAAATATAACGTAAAACTCTTGGAAGCATTTTCCAACCATCGATTATTCTGATTATTACAAGAATATCATTGTAAAATTTCGCTTGTAAATCAAGGACTATCTATCGTGAATTTTTTCTTGCTCATTTTTTATTAGAATATCTATTCGTAAATATCTATTCTTCACTATTTCCACGAAAGAAAATTATTTAAAACGCAATAAAATATTCCAAGAATTAAAATAACATTTCAAATAATTTTAATAAATTAGACGTTTGGACAAGAAGATCCTATCCTGATCTAATAAATAAATAAATAAATAAGAAGAAAAAAGAAACCATTCACGAGTAAATATCCAAAGAAATTTACTCGTGGTTATTCAATACTCATCTGCTAATTAATTACAATTAATCACTCGTTCCGATTTCGGATCTTTCGTCCTCGACATGATTGAATGAGATCGTAGGAACTTAAAAATTTACTTACTACTTAAGAAGTTCTCCGATGGTTCTAAAACACTCGTCCGCGATTTACGTCGAAATTGAGGATGGATGATTCATAGGTGATTGAAAATGAGTTAAGTTGATATCGAAGTTGGCTGAGATCCTCTTCATTGATACATTGACTCTAATTCGTGGTAGTTATTTATTAATAGACGGTCACTGAAGTTAATTCGTGAATCTCTACTATCTTTTACAAATACAGTCTGTGCGACTGTTAAAAAAGCAAAAAAATTTGCGAACAAACACTGACTCTAACGACTGCATTGCACGTAGTCGATGCAAAAACACTTGTTGTTTAAATCGCGAACGCAAACGGACAAACATTGCTTCTACTTCGTGACTTTTTGTTTCTTATTTTAGCGACATAAACATTCGATTTCATTCATGCTTTGCGCGCAGTTGCAACGATGTTCTAAAAAAACGAAATTATTAGTATCATTATTATCAGAAAGGATTGTAGAAATTATTTAACAAGTGTTTCACATAAAAATATATTTACTTTTAGTCTTCGTTGAACTTTGCACGATAAACTTCCTGCCGCAAGATGATAAAGTTCGGTTTTGTTGATATTAGACGATGGCAACGACTTCCTGTTTAAAATTTAATCGTCTCGAAATGTTAAAGTAAAATTATTTTATATGTTACGTGTGTTTTTTAAGCGAATGTTGTATTGTTTAAATATTACTACATTGTGTTCCATGTACATTATAAATTGTTTAAGGAATTATAAATTGGCCGAAAATTTAAATTATGTGAATGAAACTGTACGGAAAGTGTGAATTTCGATGTTTACTCGTTGAAATACAAAAGAGAACTGGCTCAGTTACCGTCAAAGTTAATCAAAAGTTCTTTTTTGTTGACATTAAACAAGGACAACGACTCCGAGTTCAAAATTGATCTGTTTTAAAATATTACATTAAATTTATTTTATATTTAATGCGTATTACGAGCTTGGAAATGATTAATCGAATGTAGTATTGTTTAAATATTATTTCATTGTACTCCGTGTACATTATAGATTATTGAAGTAATTATAAATTAACCGAAAATTTTAATTATGTAAATTAAACTATACGGAAAGAGTGAATTCATCGGAATACAAAAGAGAATTGACTTGGTAACCAACAAAGTCATTCGAAAGTTCTTTTTTGTTGATATTAAACACAGCCAACAAGTTCGAGTTCAAAATTTTACTCTCGTGAAATATTAATTTGAAATTATTTTATATTTAACGCGTGTTTCCCCAATGCAATGTTTAAATGAATGCATTATTGTTTATATATTAATTTATAATATTTCGTGCATATTATAAATCGTTTAAATAATTATAAACTTATCAAAATTTTAAATTATTTTAGTTTAACCGTATGGAAAGAAAGAATTTCGATGTTCATTGATCGAAATATAAAAGAATCCTAATTCTAATATTAACTAAAAGCATAATTTAATAACACATATGTAGTTTGTATGATCGTTATTTTCGATTACTTCAATCAATCTCTCACAATCGTCATTGTTAGATATCTCAGCGAGTCAGCCAAATGGCTTAACGACAGATTACTTCGAGCTTATACTAAACTATAATTTAATGCTCACTAACGCGAGTTAGCATTGAATCGATTGTTTCGAACATCGTTCATTGACTTTTCGCACGTTGAGCTCGGCGTCGTGTTCTATTTTGCTTGAAATATATTCATCCGACCCAAATTCGTTTCTATCGTCATAATTTCCCGCGAGAGATGATAAACGATTAGAGCGTAGCCAGCCTATTATCCATATCCAGCTATATATATATCGACTGGATAAACGAACAAGTAAATATTCGAAGCTCAATTGTGATCAGATCGATCGGAAGACGCGAAAAAGAGAACGATTATTGGAAACTTTGAGAAATTCTGGATATTCTAAAATACATAAAATATAATACTTTATATATTGTTTCGTAGTCAATTCCCACGAGGAAATTATTTCTTAAGTTCATATATATATATATATATATATAAAGTAAATCGTAGAGATTAAGGATTGAAATTATAACAATAAATAATTTGAAATAACATTATACACTTCAACAATTTGAAATAACATATATGATTACAATATTACAAATATATAATTTGGAATATCACAATTAATTTCGTAGAGAAATTACAATCGAATGATTCTCAATAAAACGCAAATAAATATTCACACAAATAATATAGTCCAAGTTAAATAAGATATTTCAGAAGAATCGTACGGACGAATGATCGTACCTGTAAAACATAGAATAAAACGAAAATACATAGAATTCACGTATATAACACATTCAAGAGATAAATTTCGAAGAAAATTTAACTTCGGTGGATCACTTTGGACTGTCTCTTCGCGGCATAATTTCGAATTAGCTTCACGTTCACCGCAAGAACGTAAGTTTTATCGTTATGGTCTTGAGACCAACGGGAAAGTCAGAGCTTATCTCGGATGTAAAGGGCAAGTTCGCGTTTTAAAGCGCGAAGAAGATACTCGAGAGACCAAAGAGAAAAGTTCTCTCACGTAGAACATTCTGGTCGACCGGATGTCCGCTTTCGCGTGACTAGACGCATCAATCGAGAGATCGATTCTCGTTCTCTTTCTCTATGTTTCCATCCTGCTCACCAATCGATAGATCGAAGGGAATTACAATCGGTTTCGATCGACTCACGACCGACCATTAAACTTTGACTTATTGTGATATAACACGACTTCTGTTTTTGGGATCTGGAATGAATTAAACGATAGAAACATAAAAATTGCATCTGGTAATGTGTCGTTAACATTTACGCCCCGATATAATTTCACTTTGATATCATTAATATAGTATAACGCGAATCGATCGAATCACATATGGCTTTCGTCTCATACAAATGAAGAATCAATTCAATGTAAACTTTAACGAATCGACGAAAGCTTTCACTTTATGTACACATCGATACTACCTTTGACGTAAGCTTTGTTCTCATTTTGAAATCTCACTTTGTCTTTTCGAAAGCTACCCTTGGTAACATTATCAACATATTTTTATATGTTAATATCTACACACACACACACGCACACATATATATAACCTTAAAAACGTTATCAACATACTTTCATATATAAGTATCTATATACATATGTGTGTGTATATATATATACATCTATATATGAATATATGTGATTAAATTTACGAACAAGAAATCGCAAGAAGCTAATGTAAAAACGATTCATAGATAGAAAGATAAAGAGAGATAAAGAATACGATCACAAGTTCTCGTCTCGGATCTCGAAACGATCGAAAGCTTGTTTCGTGACAAAAGGTGTTTGTACGTGGCATACAACTACTACATACTACTACTACTACTACTACTATTCTTACTGACGGCGGTGTTACTGAAGAGAAGAAGGTTCCTAGTGTCGATTGATCTCGATGCTAAGAGAGGAACCAGCCAGCTTTATAACCAACAACAGCCCTTGGCAATATCGAAATACGAAAGTAATGGGAACGACTTGTCGATGTCGCTTTCTTTCCTTCTAACATCGAAATGGATTTCTTTCGTATCTTTTTAGATATATTTGCTAAAAGGAAAAATTCGGAATATTTTGTGAAATAATTCTACGAAGTATTTCATCAATGTAAAAGTTTCAATCATTGACGAATTTCTTCGTAAAATTATTTTCATATCACTTGATCATTTTCACCAATAATAGCTTCAATTATTAATCCTTAACTCAAACCAATGATTAAATAATCGATTTAATCGTTGATTATATATTTCAATAGTAATAATTCGTCGTTGATAAAAATAGTTGATAAAACCTCTTAACGTAATTGTTCAAACAATATTAAAATCGAAATGAAATTGGAGATTGTACAAATTTATTGCAAATCCTTTAATTGACGACGAACGAAGGACAACATTCAAGAGCATAAATTTTTAGCTTGTAATCTTTAAGTAACATATTTGCTTAGGTATAATAAAACGTTTACGTATGCAAATGTAAATGATATAGGTAAAATAAGACGAATAAACGAAATATTCATAAGTATTTGTTTCTTCCGAGAATGATCGCAAACGTAATGCCTTTGGATACACGGTTACCCGTATAACTTACGAGGATATGAAAAGCGCGTACATTCGACCGAGAAATCGCTCACATCGACCAAACCTTTCAACGTATGCAAATATACGCGGAATGAGAGACTCACAATATTTGCATAGCGCACGCAGATTCAACATTCGACGGAACGTTCTTCGATTGACCGCCCTTCGAAAACCTAGGCTCCATTTTCGATATGTAATTTCTTTTTTCTTTTTTTTTACGTTTTCGAATTTTTTTTTTAATTTTATTTTCTTTCTCGTTTTTATTTATTTTCCTTTTTTTTCTTTAGATATTTACCTTCGTTCTATTTTTCATAGAGAATTCCATACTGTGTAATACCAATTAGAAATGTTTTTCTTTCTTTTCTTTCCTTTTTGTTTCGTCTTGTTTTATTTTGTTTTGTTTTAATTTGATTACGAAGAGAGACAAGCGTGTAAATTTCGTAAAGATATTACGTTTGTAGGGGTAGCAAAAATGATGATATCAATCATGATATTTATAATTACATTTACGTAACATTAATTTTCTTTTTCTTTGTCTTTTTTTAAGGAAGAATTATGTTTATGTTTCATGTTCTTTGTCGTTTTTTTATTCGAACGATCGAACGTATTAAAAAACTAATCCATCGTTTTCATCGTGTCCCGCAATTCCAAATTTCAACGCATGAAACATTCAACGATCGACGGTAAATCGGTGCTTCCTCTCGCGATTATCAAAAAACGCCTCGGGTGCTCGATATCCTGAAAATAAAAACACCATTCGCTTCTCCCTCTCTCTCTCTCTCTCTCTCTCTCTATTTCTCTCTGGTGTTCCATTTCGTGATACACGTCGCTTCGGATTTCCTATCTCGAGCGGCGAGTTAATGCGCGTAAAACGTTTTCTCTCGATGACAGATTTTCATATCGTCGACCAGTCTCTAGTTCAACATCGTTCAGAAACACAAGATCCATTTTTTGTATTTCTTTGTAACCTGTATGTTACGTTAATTCAAAACTCTGTAAAGTCGTAAATTATCGTGTCCATTAAAAATCATATTACCCAGTATCATTCCGAAAAGTGATCAAATAAACAACTTAAAATTATGGTTACATCTATATTAAACAGTGCTGGATAGATCTTCGTAAAATTTCAAATAAACAATTTTGAAAGCGAGTATTAACATCGATCGTTTCTTTAAGTATCAATCCAAACATATATACATATTTTCTACCACAGTGACAAAGTCGTAGATTAAGAAACAAAAAATAAACCTAATATACGAACAATGACCCTTATAATGACTATTACAACAGTATTAAGCATTAATATAAGCTAATTTATGCGTTAGATATAAATTGTTAATTAATTTTAAGTTAGTTACAATGATGGTATAATTATCGAGCATGAAGATGAGTAATTAAGTGAAGATGGGTTTGGGGGTTTGGCATAATTTAACTCCGACTATATAACTTCAAGTTCTTATTGGAATATCGTTAACGAGTGACTCACCATGATTTATATTAAGGCTTTAACGCAAACGGAAAATCTTTATGATCCTGAGAAAATTTCTTTAACAGTACAACGATATTCCTTTAACGTTATCTGTCTGTTTTCTTTCTTTCTCCCTCTTTCTTTCTTTCTTTCTTTCTTTCTTTTTTTTTCTTTCGACGAGCACGCTGGGACTATCGAATGTATAAAGTTTCTCCATGGCATAACCCGTGTAACGCTATGGAACGTTACGAGCGCGCGGAATACGAAATTCACGGAGACGAGAAAGTTTGAAATGCGACGTGGCGCCCAGTTACACTAGTCTCTCTCTCTCTCTCTCTCTTTCAAAACTCGAATAAAACGCTAGAGATGCGCGTAATACGAATGGCCAATGCGAGTAACATCAAATTTACGTGTACTGGAAACGTATACCATGAAAATTATTTATTATTTGCATTTTATTCTTTCTTTTTAGTACTCAATATAATTTTTATGATTTTATACGATCGGTCGAAAAACATATAAAACATATTACAAAACGTTCCGATAAAAACAAATGCAAATATTGTATTTACCATGGAAATGTTTCCTTTAATAATTACAAATTGTTTCGGGAATATTGTTTTATATATAATGAAGTAATTTATATTAATATTCGATTAATTATATCATTCATTATGATATAATCTGATCGAAATTTTTTCGAAATGTTCTATTGAATAAATAATTAAAAATGTATATAATAAATTATTAGATACAGAAAAATATATCAAATGAAATAATGATAGCAATGGAAAAATAGATGTACATATGTATAAATAGGATATTCTTCGATATGTTTACAATGTATTCGACCGTGTAACGCAAATTAACTTGATTATATACACCTGAATAGGCTACTCCCATGTGACAGTCATTACTAAATATAGTTATGAACAAAAGATATAACGTTAGGTAACATATAAATATGATCATAAATGAAAATGTACAATGTTATGAGTGGCGTCTATTCATATGTACCTTTCAAAAACAGTTATTGTGCACACGAATAATCGTAATTCATCATTATATTTGACAATAAAAGCTTTTGTTTCGTTATATTATAAATGTTAGCATTTTACTTTTTTATTATGTCAAATTTTAATCAATGATATGTAATAAGTTGAATTAAACAAAACTGATTTTTTCTGGAACATTAAATAATTAATATTTTCTTTCATTTTTCATTTTTTATAATACATATACATATATATATATATATACACATATATATAATATACTAAATTTGATTTATATAATTTCTTGTTTTCTTGTAATGTTAAGTACAACTTATCCAATTACATGAATCGAATTATATGTCAAAATCAAAATTACGTAACAAAACAAATTTTATCTTCAGCGCTAAACAACTAATACTAATACTATTTTTCAACATATATATTTAAAACAAATATATATATATATTCATTTTTTATGATACTTTTATGATGTACAATTTTCAATTAATCGTATAAACTAGATTGAACGAAAAGTAAAGATAAAAATGACAGAGAGAAACAAATTTTGTCTGCAGCATTCGTCGTTAACGATGTGCCCAGTGGTATAAACGCCATACAACGTGTTTTTTTCGAGGCAGACTAAGCTTTATTTCGACTTGGCGAGGGTATCCTGATTTATCGATACGCGATCCGGTAGCATGTGCGTTTCCGTGTGCGCGTTTCCGTGGTACGCGTTATTAACCGTCGATGGGCAATTGTGCGAGGAATGTAGGGCGGATAACAGGGCGCGCCCTGCATGTCCATTGGGATTAGTTTCGGAAAATAATGGCGTTGGGATATAAGGGTGAACGAACGAAGTGGTTTTCAACGCTTGCGACACACAAATACGCACACATACATGCACACATTTTGTTTATTTTTTCCTTTTCATTCGTGCGATATTATTCTCTCATACAGGAAAACGATATTTTATATCACGTTTTGTCTTCAAATTCTTTTTTATTCAACATAACTCTACACTTGCCAAAGTATCCTTACGTTCTATATTAATAATAATAATAGTAATCATAATAATTATAATCATAATAATAGTAATAGTAATAGTAATAATAGTAATAATGATGATAATGATGACGATGATACGAATTTCCCGTTGCATTTTATTCGAATTTTAACCATAACAAAAATTGTATATAAAAAATAATAAAAACTATTCCGAAATTTCAGCCGCTACGAATTTCGTTTTATCATTTAAGCATATCTGTAAGCAGTACTGTAAACAACGACTGTTCTACATTTTATTCAATATCGAATATTGAATAACAATGAAACATTGAAATTGTTTCACATTACTGTTACCTACAAAGATATAATACCGAGATATAATTACAATCACGATATCATTAGTTTTAAGGACACAACAAGAAAAACGATTGTTTTAATGAAAAACATTGATTACCATTCATATAGCATTCATATATTACTTTTCTTCATTTTTATAGATCAATGACAAGACAGTAGATTGATAGGAAGGACTTTTTCCGATTAAACTTTTAACTTGAATAGCGTCTGCTGAAGAAAAAGTGGATATAAATAAACGTAACAGATGCTTGCGACATTATTTTCCTTGGAGTATCTCCCTCCCTCTCTCTCTCTCTCTCTCTCTCTCTCTCTCTCTTGCTGATACGATAGGTAGAAGTAGCAGTTGTTGGATGTACATACTTCGAATCCTGCGGTTTATCCTGGTTTCGCGTGCTAGACTCTCGCTTCCGGCACACGACCCAGCCAGCTTTTCCCACTTATTCACGCGTCCGTTAGAGCGAGCGTGCATTACGGTAACTCAACGATAAACTCGATTCTCCAGGAAAGCGGTGGTCGAGGTAGAAATAAAGAGAGTTTTCTCTCTCTCTTTCTCTCTCTCTCTCTCTCTCTCTCTCTCTCTCTCTCTTTCTCTCTTGTAGGTAGACCTCGTTTCACGAATGCAATCTATATATGTAAGTATGTATGCACGTGTGTTCACGTATCCACACATTGCTTTTGCTTTTCTACGACAAGGTGAACATTCGACCGTGTCCCTTTCCTCTATTTGCACGAACTATACGTATATATATGTATATATACTCATATATATGTATGTATGTATGTATATATGGATGTATCGATATATATATATATATATATATATATATATATATATATATATATATATATATATTGCATCGACTTCTCGTTTAAGGTCTCGACTCGTTGCACAGATAATGGACCACGAATGAAAGTACGTGTGATTCGAACGAATTTTCTTCAGACACTAGGTATATTTAAATCGAATCGACGTTCATTTGAATAAATTTTATTTCGTTTCATTAAATTTTTTTCTTTCGAACGTTCAACACTTTTTTCAATTATTTATTTAGGCGATCTAAATTCGTTTTTCCTTTTTTTCTTCTTTTTTATTTTCGTGAATTTTTTTTCCTTGTTTTTTTTTTTTTCTTTCTTTATCACAAACACTCGTTGGTTCGATTTAATTGGGCATAGTATAAACAAATTTTTTTCATCTCCCGTTCTCCACTTTTTATCTTTATAATTTAATTAACACGTGTTCTCTTACTTCATCATTTAATACCTTTATCCTTTTAATTTGATAATCGTCATATATGTTATTTTTCTTGCCGAATCAAAACGTTTCTAATTAAAATTATTATTACACTAATAATCATGACTCCTCTTTATCATAGCTATCATTAAATTTCATTCAAATATCTTCTAATTATACTGACGAAGTAAATTGTTGGTCAAAAGTGAGAGATAAGTCAACTAAACGCGCAATGCAATGGTATTCGGTTTGAAAGAAAGTACCTCGTAGTACTCGCTACTTACTTTTTATGCGAATCGAGAGAAGGTTTTGGTCCAAGAAAACGACTTTCAATTCCATCGAGCAATATGTTTCTCTTTCTCTCTCTCTCTCTCTCTTTCTCTTTCTTTTTCTTTCACTCTCTCTCGTTGGCGACAACGATGGCGACAAGGCGACGGGCAAGGATATAAATTGAAATACAAATGTGAACGAACGAAACTAGAAGGCTGCTTGTAAAACAAGAAAACAGGAAAAGGTGGAAAAGACTATTGCGAATTCTATTCAACGTGCCTAAGAATGTGTATGTGTCTGTGTGTGGAAAAAGAAAAGAAAATTTGGAAAGCTTGCGATCACTCTCCCTCCCTCTCTCTCTCTCCCTCTCTCTCTCTCTTTCTTTCTTTTAACAGGTACAAGGATTTCAACGATGAAAATTATCTTTGTTCGCAGTGTAGTAGGAAAACGAAAGAAAGAGAGAGAGAGAGAGAAAGCTTCTCTCGCGTTGATGCATTAAACTAATTTCTAAAGTTTCGAAATGGAAACCATGCTTGGCGCGTTCGTAAAAGTTAGTAGGCCGAGGAGAGCTTTCGAAAAGTTTTTAGTAACGAGCAGGATAGCGCTCGGCTCGACTTGTATTACGATATTAGCAGCCGTGCTATGAACGCACAATAAGCAGTAGTGTTCCTCTCTCTCTCTCTCTCTCTCTTTCTCTCTCTCTCTTTCTCTCTCTCTTTCTCTCTCTCTCTCTCTCTTTCTCTCTCTCTCTCTCTCTTTTTCTCTCCCTTTTTCTAGTGAGAAATAACTAGGCGAATCTGACATTCCTCACCTTTCACTGATTCTTTCCACTTCGTAATTCGCTTTTCGTGAAAATTTTCCGAAATATAACCATTTCACATTTCTTACATTTCTCTTTCGTTTTCTCTTCTATTCGGTGAAAGGAAGAAGAAGAAGAAGAAGAAGAAGAAGAAGAAGAAGAAGAAGGAGAAGAAAAGAAAAAAGAACGATGAAGAGAGAGAAAATTTGTTAGAAACGACGAATGAATTTAATGAATTAATACAATTATATATATATATATATATATATATATATATATATATATATATATATATATAACATGAATTCGTTCATGATTGAAAAGTCGAAATGTAAAGTTAATTCTGCCGTAGGGATTCATTCGTCCGATATAAAATATAAAATAATTTTCGTTCGAAATATTAAGCTATACGATTTCATCGAAAAATGTATAGAACGACGAAAATTTGGATTGTTTCATTTTTGAATCTATCAACGATATTTTTCGATGATACCGAACGTCTGTCGAGATGAAACTTAAAGTCGAAATATCGAGAATCATCGTTCTGAAATAAATTGAAAAATTATTATGGAATTCGATCGAACGTTATAAACGATAGTATAACGTCCCCTTTAATAGTATGTTTTTCCTATCGTAAATGGGCCATTTCGATAATGATATTTCCTCGCGAGCTTTTAAAGGACTTCTCGTAAATCGACGAAGGAAACGTTGAAAAACGTTTTATGTTCTTATACAGCTTATGCGAAGTAACGTTGAAACGATGTTAACCACGCTGTTGCTGTTGTAAACGTAAGAAATCTGCCTGGAATAAGGATTTTGTGAAAACATCGTTGAAAGTGCTTCTTTTCCTTTGAATGATAAAGCTTCTTAAAGGGAATTTCGATGTTAACGGACTAGTTTAATCTGATATCCGCTTATTGGGAACACTGAGTAAATAGATTCGAAGATAATCGAACAAAATTCAATGCTTACAACATCATTTTTCTTTGCTTTCTGATCGCGATGTAATCTCTGTTATTAATAAAACTTTTATTATTATTATTATTATCATTATTACTACTTTTGAATTAATGCAGAATAATAATCCAAGTATTACATGCACAACAATTGTTAACAACGATAATAATTATTTCACGTTAAAATATTACAATCTCTCCCGATACAAAAATTCTTTTACATTCATGGATCTGACTCTTAAAAACTATTTTTATATTATTATTTTAATTATCTCGAACAAGACCTCTAAAAAGATTTCAATATGTAATGGAATTTAATCGTCTTTCAAAGGTATAACTTTAAGTTACTTTAAAGTATATTTTAAATAAGATTCGAAGGTTTACCTTGAACGTGAATGGATATGTAGCGTAGTGACACGTGCCCTTGCTCTATCTCGATCAGTAGGATAGACAAACGCGATAGGTCACGATCCGTGTAAGGAATAATAATACTTGTAATGCTTCGTTTGCTGAGCGATGCATTATTCGTACGCTTATCGGAAACCGATCACGAGGAGATTTCCCACCTGAAATCACGTTGAGGAGCTTTCCTTGTATATGTATGTATAAAAGGAGAGGACTACCTAATATAAATTTCACTTAACAATACCGTTCCTTCTTTGCAAGAAGAGCACGATCGGCTTTAAACTTAACATCTACACACACACATATATGTATGTAGAAATAGATAGAAGGAAGTAAAAGAAAAAAAAAAAGAAAGAAAATTGTTAGAAAGCCGTTAGTTTACTCGAGAAACGTATTAGGAAGATTAACACAATAAATGCCACGTGGGCCATGGATGGTATCCAACGTGTTAAAGAACAATTTGGTCCTCATTGCAAAGGGATTAAAATCTCAGTGTCCTAAGACGTGTCTCTCCATCTTTCTCCCTTTCTCTCTATCTCTCTTTCTCTCTCTCTCTCTCTTTCTCTCTCTCTCTGTATTCCAGCTGCTCAGTTGCTTTCTATCTTTCATCTATTCTGACCTACTTTCAGTCTTAGAATTCCGTCCTTCGTAAGGATACCTCAGCCAATAGTATTCTCAGCAGCTTTCAATTCTTCCGAAGGAATTAACATAATCCTACATTTACTGAGTAACTGAATCTACCTTACAGTTCTATCTTTATCTTCCTCTCTCTTTCTCTCTCACTGTCACGTTTAGAATAGAATGTATATATATGGAAACTTTGAAATCGATCGGTACATCGATTCCGAAAGCCTTTAACGTTTTCATCGATCAGCAATTACTAGCTGTCGAAATGCAGAGAAAATTTGAAATTTATCAGAGCAAACAGAGTGATTTTATGCATGCATGTGAAAACTTCGAAAAGTACTTTTCGTGCGTTCAAGTTATTTATTATCGCCAGAGAGCATTTACCTGTTATCGTTTAATGAGTTTCGACTAGGATGCTCGCTGGCAAAATGTATCCGTGAAATATGACGGCGATGAAGCACGAGTGGCACAGGTGAAAGGGACGCGATAGCACCAGTGCCGTGTTTTATCTGATGAAAGCTCGGTAAATAAATCGACCTGTGAAAATTGTTAATACTTAACGACGTGGCCCGATATAGTGTTCACTCAACATTCTATCCTGTTTTTTTTTCGGGACACTCGGGAAAAAGAAGGATAAAGAGTGTGAAGACGAAAGGACGTAAGAAGAAAAAAGAAGAAGGGAAAAAAAAGAAATAAATCGTAGAACCATCGATCAAAGTGAGCCGAAGCAAGCTACGCGAAAGATACCAGAGCCCAACTTAAAACTATAATCTGTTCGAAGGACGAGTTTAAAGTAACGTGGATTAAATTAAGATTAAGAACTTTAACGCGATGCTGCCAACTTGAAAATCATCGTGATGGAGTGGCATCGATTCTCTAAACGCATTATCGTGATAACTTAATCGAAATTTCTCTCATTTTTTCTTTCTTTTTTTTTTTTTTATCGAATAAATAAAACGTTTCATTTTATCTATCTGATTGATTATCTTCATACATGAATAAATATGTTCGTAACGTTAATTACTTGTTATCGTGTTACCGTGATACATTAATTTGTAACAATTTTCATCTAGAAATAATGTTTGTAGATCTATATATAGGTATATACAGATATAATTATTTTCAGATTATATATATATATATATATATATATATATATATATAATTTTTATATTCATATTTTTATTTTTATCCCCGTCGATCGTTAGACGCGAATAAATATAGGAATCGTTTCACAAACAATGTAGAGAACGTGCTATCTCGCGACAAATGTAATTTTTAAAGAGCAAACACCGAGAAAGATAGAAACGAGAAAAAGAAAGACGACCGTTACCGTTGTTACTCGTTTCGACGAGTAAAAAAGTAAAAGGCTAAAAATAAAAGAAAAAGGAATAAAAAGAAAGAAGTAAAAGGAGAAGGTGCAACTACCGTGAGATTGGAATGAAATTGACGGCATGAGATTGTAAATACTTTTACCCTGAAGACACAAGACTCTTATCGATGAGATCGAGCTAGAAACAAACGATTTGATCGATCGAAAGCGGTAATCGAGCTTGAAAGGGGTCCGTCATTTCGCGTGTTTCTCGTTGCAGCTCGACGTCAAGCTGCTTCGTCGTTTTTCGACTCGTGCGTGAGAATTCGATTCAAGACCGTTGTCCTATGCTACGAAAAAGACCACACAACCGAAAATGCACGCCCATAAAACGTACTATCCCATTAACAACAGCGTATCGATATCCGATAAACGCCGAATTCTCTAGACTCTTTTTATTTTATAGCTTTATCGCTCTCACGATCGTTATACGTCACGAACGTTGAAGACTTCATTTTAAAATATCAAAATTTACAGTCTTTTATGAAATAACAATGTAAGAATATGAAAGAAATAAAAAAAAAAAAAACGAAAATAAAAAAAGGAAGTTGTTATACGGTTAACAAATTGTTTATAATAAATTATTTATAACAAATTTTTAATCGTAAAAATATATCTGTACGAATGTATATCAGTATTGAATAAAAAAAATTATTCATAAAAATTGTTTATAACAAATTGTTTATAACAAATTGTTTATAACAAACTGTTAATTGTACATAAGTACATGTACGTATGTGAATTACTTAGTATGAAATTAGAAAAAGTTGTTTACAAAAATTTATAACTAATTGTTTACAACAAATTGTTTATAACAAATTATAAAATGTATATACATATATATGTATGTATACGTATGTATATTACTTAGCGTTGAATTAAAAAAAAATTATTTAAAGAAAATTGTTTATAACAAATTGTTTATAACAAACTGTTAAGTGTACCTAGGTACATGTACATATGTGGATTACTTAGTATGAAATTATACAAAGTTATTTACAAAAATTGTTTATAACAAATTGTTTACAACAAATTGTTTATAACAAATCATAAAATGTATATACATATATATATATATATATATGTATACGTATGTATATTACTTGGCGTTGAATTAAAAAAAAAACTATTTAAAAATTGTTTATAACAAATCGTTTATAATAAATTGTTTATAACAAATTCTTTATAACAAACTATTAACTATACATAAATATATTTACGTATGTGGATTACTTAGTATGAAATTAGAAAAAATTGTTTATAAAAATTGTTTATAACATATTGTTTATAACAAATTGTTTATTAATTATTATTCATAATTTAAAAACAAAATTACCATTTACAATGGTACTTGTTTCACGTCTCTACGATTATTAGTTTTGGAGATATTGTAATTTAAATAATAGGAATTGAAATTAACCTACTGACCTACATAATTACTTTTTTGAATGAATTCTGACCTACTGACCTACATAAATTCTTGGAATTTGCGTTACTATCATCAGCTGTTCGACGTAAACAGGTTGTACTATTTACTACGCCTCGTACTCACGTCATCTGTTCATTGAAATTATGAATGAAAATTTTCAAATGCTTATATCTCTGGAACGGAAAGTCGTAGAGACTTGAAACAACGACCATTTTAAAGAGAAAAACGTCCTTTTTTTACTTATCTATTCAGATATATTCGATATAATAAGACCAATTTTATAATCATTTAATAACCAATTATTTTTCATATACATACGTATCCATTTATTAAATATATTTTCTTGAAAATTAATCATTTGATCGTACAAATAATAAATTTCAAAAAAAAAAATCAGAATCAAAATATAATAGAAGCTCTATGAAGTCATGATTGAAAAGAAGAGTATTACTTTGAGAAAGAAGAGGGAAAACAGGAAGAGGATTGAGAAAAATAGAAAGAAATGGAAGGATATAACATAAAGTTTCATCACGAGAGAGGAAAAGAAGATTTGTCTATAAATTTACATGGAGCGCATTGTACTTGGAATCTTGTGAGAAATAAGAATTAAGGATGGATATGCACTGACAGGCTAGTGGAAAAGAAGTCGAGGGAGGTTAGAGTGGAGTCGTGGCGAGGAAGAGATAAAAATCTAAGGATAAAGAAGGCAGCTTAGGTGGCCGAGAATGTACTTACACGTATATACATATACACGTATACAAATATACAGCCACAGCCAACTCTCTCTAATCCTGAATAAGGAAGGAGTATGCCAAGAAAGAGAGACTTTCGTGTTTCAAGAGGGAAAGACGAAATATACTGTGCGCAAACACATACAAACACAGACGCACATTTGCATCTAGATATATATCTATATACAGGAAAATGAAGCTCAAACCAACAAAGGACATTTCGACCTAAAAACAACGAGCTTTATACTCGTGAGCTTGCGTAACGGAGAATGAATTTCGTTCGTGGTGGAACACAGCTCGTCCTTCACGTGTTCTTTGTAAATCGATCCTTCAATTTTTTACACGAGCAGCGTCACCATTCTTTTGTAATATTAAACCTTGCAATGAATACCAGCGTCGATAAAGAACCAACTTTAATCTGAATTTAACGTCTGAACGTTCTTTCCTTTTTCGGAAAAATTCTTCGAAGCAAAAAGTGGAGCGTTGTTTTATGGAAATAAGTAATATCTGGAGATTTCGGTAGTTAATGGCTTTTTATCGTCATAAGGGAATAAAACTCTACACAATGACGTAGCACATTTTTTATAAGAAAACAAAATTGCGTCTCCACGTTGTAATGAGATTTGTTTAATGAAAAATGTTTAATAAAGTAATGGGGAAAGTTTGAAACAATAACAAGTATCTGTACGTTATCTAAAAATTATTCGGATGAACTCGTATATTATCGTAGACAATAGATAATAAATGGAGCGTAAGATTAAGCGTGAATTAATAGCAAAATGATCGTCGTTAGCGGTAAATGAAATTACAATTGGTAGGGTACAGTATTGAAGAGAGAGAGATAGAGATAGAGATAGAAAGACAGATACAGAGAGAGAGAGAGAGAGAGAGAGAGAGAGAGAGAGAGAGAGAGAGAGAGAGAGAGAGAGAGAGATAGAAAGGGAGATAGAGAGATAGATAGATAGAGAGAGAGAGAGAGAGAGAGAGAGAGAAAGGACCATAAGGTTAGCCTCGGGAAAGCAGCCAGGCACCGTCCAAAGTGGGGCATTGGTCGCCAACTGGCTTTGATACATTACCGAGCGATAAACCTATCTCCTTGCAAAGCCAGGATGATACCGACCAACTGCATGCCATCGTGGGTTACTGTAGCATACTTCGAATATGCATCCAGCTGCCACCGTGTTACAAACCCTCACCCACTTTCCTAATACGTTACGATATCTGATGCAGCCGGTGGTTCTCCACAATGTGTCCTTTATCGGCAAGATTTTATTCGATTATTGATAATATAATACATGTGTATTATATTTACTAAATCGTTCGTAACTATATCTTATAACTATAAAGATATCATAGGGGAAAGAATTTTTGTAAAAATAAAAGGAACTTTCTTTCAAAAAAAAAAAAAAAGAAAACAGAGAGAGAGAAAGAAAAATGAAAAAAGAGAGGGCTTTGAAATTTTGTAAGAATAGAAAAAAAAATGTTTGGTTTATAAATATTTATGAAACTCATGTGAATGATTTATATCGATTATGTTCGGAAAAAGGAAGAAAACAGAAATAAGACAAGAATAGATCAACGAATGAGTGAATAATTTACTAGCTCGCTTATTCTTTGCAAATTGTCGTTATTAAAGTAGAAGAGAGGATGATCAGTTTCAGATAGCCACTAATGATAAACAGGAAAGAAATTGAGAAAGATTGTATGTAGTTATTTAAAGAGAAAGAGAGAGATAGACAGAGAAAAAGAAAGAGTGTTAGTTGATTGGTTCACTGGCTGCTTAGATACGGCATTGTCGACGATGGTAGTACGGCATTGGCCATGGATGCCGCAGGCTGCTGAAGGAAATTGCATCTGAAATTTCAATATAGCAGTTTGCGCGTTTCATATTTCAACCGCAAAACGGCCGGAGGGTAGGTCGGTATTACTTTGAGCTTGCCGCGTAAGCTGACTTCGTCGAAAAATTATAGAGATTTCGATTCAACTTATCCTATCTTCTTATCATTTTCTATTGTTTATATCATTAAATATCGATAATCTTTCAAAGATTGTTTACGCCATCTTTCAATAACTCTGACAAATCACAAATCAGTTTGTGATAAATTTTCCAAAATCTTCTGATTCGTTTCTCTTATCAAATTTTATTTATTATATTATTTAATTTTTTATTATAGTAATAAATTTTCGAAAATTACTGATTCGTTTCTTCTATCAAATTTTATTTATTATATATATATATATATATATATATATGCATGACGTTAATCTTTTGAGAATTGTTTATTACTTTTCTCGATACACTTTCTACCAAATTAATTTTCAATCAACGATATAAATATCTATTGATTCGTTTCTCCTTTCACATTTTATTTATTACATTATTTGATATCGTTTGTAAAACATACGATATTAATCTCCCGATTGTTTATATCTTCTCTCAATGGTCTATGCATCGTGTAAATTATAAATCAGTGTTTCCTCAATCAATTTTCCAAAAATCTTTTCATTCATATTCCTTTTCACGTCGATCGCTCAATTCCATGGCAATCGATCATCGTTATTTCAATTTTTATTTTTGACTATTTCTATTTTTTTTTATCTTCTTTTTATATTTTTGAACCGGAGACACACAACCTGCTCCTAACGATGACAAAAGAATCCGATCGTGATTTATCTCGGGATTCATGGTTGGCTGTCCAGTAAGCGCAATCGGCGATTCCGAACAATGGACGCAATTGAAAGCGATGGCACTCGGTGACGCGAAGTTTTATCGTAAAGAAAACGACTTTTTTGCGAGTCTCTTTTTCTTCCTGCAATTTGTTGAGTAAGAGAAAGAGAAAGAGAAAGAGAAAGTTAGGACAAGATTCGAAGGATAAGTGCGGTAAGAGAAAGAAAGACTGCAAAGTTCATTGCGTTTGCTGTTGGAAAATCCTCGAACATGATGATTTATTCTTCGTCACGGAGAAAAAACAAAAAGCTATAGAGAAAAGAGACAGAGAAAGAGAAAGAAAGAGTTCTATAGAGATCAATGTGAAACTTATGTACCATAAACGAGGTCGAGCAGCCGGCACGAGATGGTAACGAAAACATTTATTCGCCAAATTAAATCCTGAGCGAATGGAAGTGATTGATCGGAATTTATTCGGCTCTCAAGAAGAAAAAGATTTCTCTCTCTCTCTCTCTCTCTCTCTATCTTTCCTTCTTAGACTTCTTAAACGTACAAGAAGTTACGTTTTGTCGTTTATCACGCATCTCAGTGATCGTTTCTAGTTTGACGATCCTTGCGAGAGCATCGAGACGTAACTCGGATCATTGAACTTGGAAAAGATTTTATTTCAACGAGCTACGGTGATTAATTGTATGCCGGAGTAAAGTTTTATAGGGTATTTACGAAATTCTTTATTCTCGATCCTTAAATCATTGGTTGAAGTTTAATTACGCTATGAGAGATACAGAAGATAACGTTTAAAGTTTTATATCCTAAGGATCTCTTCCTATTCGCAAGTTTTTTTTTTTTTTTTTTTTATTACGAACGTCTACATCTACAATTTTAATAGAAACTGCTGCTTCGATAAATATTATCGAACTGCTTGTAACATTAATTAGAACAGTTTTACATAATGTTTTTTTTTCTTTTTCTTTTTATAATTCGTTTAAAAAAGAAAATAATCATAGATAAACATCTACAATTTTAATAGGAACTATTACTTCGAGAAATATTATCGAACTGCTTGTAACGTTACTTCGAACAGTTTTACATAATGTTTTTTTTTTTGTTTTCTTTTTATAATCCGTTTAAAAGAGAAAATAATCATTGATATACAATTGCATATACGTATAAAGTGAGCTTTAAATTAATCAATATCCACCGGAATGTTATGTAAAAATGACGTAAGCATGATAGAGAATAGATATTACCATCATCGATTTATTATTGCAGTGTGCCATTTGCTGCGGAGTGGCGTAGCTGCAATTTTTGGACCTCAAAGTGCGCACACTGCTTCCCACGTGCAGAGCATCTGCGACACTATGGAAATACCGCACTTGGAGACACGCTGGGATTACAGACTAAGAAGACAGAGCTGCCTCGTCAACCTTTATCCTCATCCTACTACCCTCTCGAAGGTACGTAGAAACTTTTCTAGAGATGAGATAAGCTATTAAGATAGTTTTTTACTTTTGATATTTCAATCTTCGCATTTTGCATTAGAATAATTTCAATGTACATTTTTTTCTTTTTCATTTTCTTCTTCTTTTTTTCATTCGTCGAACGTACTTACCTCTCGTCTCTATTATTTTCATTTCTGCCATCTTTATTCTCTAATTAAATAAGAGATCCATTGTGTTGAAGTTAATAATAAGAACGAAATATTAACGTCGAATTAAACGAAACGGAAGAGCGTGCCTTGTCGTTTAATCGCAAAACCCTTTTGCAAAGTTCCGACATCTGCTCGTGTACTTTGAACACCTAGTTCCTTCGTTCAAGAGTTATCATAAAAGAAGAAGGAGTTTTGAAATTTCTCTCAAAATAAGCAGATACTTTCGAGAAGAAAGCGGCTAAAATCTAACGCTTGCAAGTCCAGGTTATATTTCTTAAGCTTCCGAGTTAACGAGACTTTACTCTCTCTTTCTCTCTCTCTCTCTCTTTCTCTCTTTCTCTTTCTTTCTTCGTCTTCCTGACATTTCATGAGAAACCTCGTAACTCCTTCTCCAATATTTGCCACTCACGAATACTTGTATTCAACGACACTACCTTATCCAATGTCTCTTTATCTCTTTTTCTTTCTCAATATTTGCCATGTAAGGATCCAAGCTCAAAACATGAAATTCTACGGGTTAGATATGTCGTCATTTTTACACTCCATACTTTCCTTATTACTTTCGTTTTAATAATAAAAAAAAGAAAGAAAGAAAGAAAGAAAGAAAAAAGAAGAAACAAAAAATCAGCTGTTTTATAATAACCATAAGAGAAGCTTTTATATCCTTTTACCGACGCGTTTCTCTTGTCTCTCGTTTAAAACTTAATCGAACAAATGAAAAATACTTGAATCAAAGATCAAGGATTCATTTGGTCATAGGTATCTATTCAATTCGAAATAAACTTTGAACCGTGTTTGTGGAATCTCTACGAATGTCGATTGATAAACAGAGAAAATTACTAACCTAGGAATCGTGTGAGTGGAATTTGAAGAGGTAGGATCAATGTGTCGGTTTCGCGAGACAAAGAGAAAGCAAATTAAAAGCTCTCATGCTTTCTCCACAGAGTAAGAATTCCAATTAGAGTGGTCCTAGCACTCTATATAATCCTACCGTTGGTCATAGTAGAAAATAACGTGAGCTCTGGAAATCGCGATATTACGGTTTTAACAAATTCTCCGAATAATTTGCCACCTTTTGTGGAATATTCCTGCTGGAGTAAACATTTTACGCACGCAAACCTGCGTGCTTGAACTTTTCGACATTATTCGAATTCATCCCGTTCATTCATCTCTTTCCGAGCTCAAAATTTATCGGGATTTGACAATTTATAGACTTTAACTTATCGAAAAATGTCTTATCTAGTGATATAGAATTCAACGAACCGATGTCTTTTAGATCAGGCTATTTGGGGATCAAAGGGTAAAAGAAGCCCGAGAAGTTTTAAAGACGATGTGCTTCAATTTCATTTGCTTTCCAATCTCGAAAGGAAGGAAGCAGGAACTTCTTAACCTAAAATTTCTTGTAAAACTAGTAAGGCGGAAACTGATGGTTTGCTATGACGCTTTGCCCATCCTTGCATTCCTTTACTAGAAATTTCTTCTCTATCTAGAGATTTCTCTCTCTCTCTCTCTCTCTTTTTTTTAGAGAGGCATGCCATTTACTAGAAGGAAAATATAAAATTCAGTAAGAAGAGAGAGAAAGAGAGAGAGAGAGATTTTCTTGGTGATTACGACGCATAGAGAAGGAAAAAGATGAGAGCTAGTCTCTTTCTATCTCTTTCTTTCTCTTTCTTTTTCTCCTGAATCGATTTTCTCAAAAGACCAACAACTCTCATTCGCCACTAAAATATTTCGATTGGTGGTTGCATTTCACTCGAAGACTGACTAAAGGTTCAAAGGGTATCCTTAGTCCAGCGTATACCCAAGTAAAAGGAAAAGCAAAAAAGCTATCTTCTCTTTACTCGTTACTATCAACCACAGAGTTCCGCTTGAGTTATCTTTAATACTTTCTATGTACTTCGGAAATGTCGATTTGTGATGTCATAGCTAAAGTACTTACGATTTACCATTTTCTTTTTCTTCCTTATATTTAGGATGCTTCTAGATAAACGCTGTTATGTAAAATTTTCTTCGTTAAAAATCATTATTTAATATTATTTAAAATATCATTTTCAAATCTTCGAGAAAAGAGTTACAGATATTAACGATAATAAGATGTTTTATCATTTATAATCGTCATAATAATTTCTATCGTTATATTATTACAATAATTGACAACATCAAGCTTATATTCTAAATAGTATTTTAAAAGATTGTTTTTTATCTATTTTTTTAACCACATCGAAAACGAACTATCTTAGTTGAAGAGAATTTAAGGACCAAGTTCCGTTTGTAGAATACAGTTTAAGGGAAAATAATTGACACGAATGTTTTACAATAGCGATATGGATCATAAGTTCTTATACTTATTGTTAGTTCGTTGATGTCTACGTAATAATAGCAGTTTGGCTTCCTGTAAAGTCCTTCAACCGGCAGGCAATCAATTTCGTCTTGCTCGAAGAGCCATCGAAGGTTAGTACTTACTTCTTGCGAAGACTTTTCATCGAGTGCCCTTTGTGACGTGAGTGCCCATAATGTCGTAATATACCTTGATGTCAAACAAACCTGTTGTCCTGAATGCCGATGGTAGATCGTTGTTAACTAACTTTACACGATCTGCCTTTGTAGCAGATACACTTGATAAGGTTTCGATATCGTTTTTGAATCATTCCATTAGAACGACTTGATAAACTTCATTTTGAAAGAAAAATTTGACTCGAAAATGACTGATAAATCTAAAGCTAATGCAACTTTTGTTAATTAATTTTTATTATTAGCTTTAGTCATTAATAAGTCAATGTATCATCGACCTTAAAAAAATTGTTTGTCAATTATGCAATTCGATGTTTGCGAGTCAATCGACGTTACAAAACTTGTTTGTCGATTATACAATTCTATATGTGTGCGAGTATGTGTATGTGTTATAATAAACGAAATTTACTTACATATATATTACACAATGCGATATAAAAATTTAGTTTTACTGAAAAAAGTTACGTAGATATTAAGTCGTGTAATTACTCTCGTTAGCTAAATTATTAATTTTCATTGGATAAATACGAGTATGCATGCTAAAATTTTGCACAGCTGTTATATTTTATTTTGTGTATTCTCTCTCTCTCTCTCTCTTTCTCTCAATCGTTATGGTATGCAGGATATCTGGCTTCTCCATTCTTCGATACGAAAGTTATATTCGTTTCTGCATATTTCCAAGAATAATGTCTGGCCTATCAAAGTTGCGAAAAAGTTGAGCCGAAGCAGCGGGCATAGTTCGGTGTAAGTTACATTATTCGAATCTCAATTTCACGGAAACCCTTTCGTAAAAGTTTCTAATAAACTTTCCTTCGAAACCATAAAAAAAAATCGGACGAAAGATAATTAATTATTAGAAAACAAGAAAAAATACGTTTTAATGAGATTCGTCGTTGGGGAATAATCGAATAATGCTTCTTCGGTATTGTGATTAATCAAGTAAGATAGAAGCCCTTTATTCACACTCTCGTTCGATGGTACGCGATTACGATTAAAGTTCAAAGGTTTCTACGAATTTTTATCCATGAAATTTATTTCATTGTAACGTGACGCGAATTGAAAAAGTTTCATTGCAAACGATTATTAATTAAAACGGATTCTTATACGATACGAAACCGATACTATAAGATATTTATTATCGTAAAAAAAAAAAATAATTTAAAAAGTAACCAATAAATTTCTTCGATAGAAAATCTATACTAGTCTCATTCTTACAAGATGAATAACGATTATCGATGTAATCAGAAAATATTCATATCAAGAACGTATTAATCGACACATGTTATACATACTTATATAATAAATAACATCACGATTATAAATGATCTCTTTTTTCTGCTTACTTATAAATTCTTCCATTAGCAATTTTCAAATCTTCTCTCTTTTATATATTATCATTGATAACGAACGAGTCCGTAAGATTACCAAATCACGATAGGTCGATATGTTGTTCTAATGAAGCGCGAAAGCTGTAATTGCAGGCACGATGGGAATGATTTAACGATGTTCCTTCCCCAGAGCGATAATGGAGCAGCTCCCACGGGATATAAGGTAGGAGGTTGCGTTGTGATCGTTCGAATCAGCCAATGGTACTAGCATTGGAATTACCGTTAACGCCGGAATTCGATTTGTAGCGTTTCCTAGTCGAGCCTTTGCTCGTTACGCTTCCACACCCCTAACCTAACCCTCTTTCCAAGTTCTCTCTCTCTCTCTCTCTCTCTCTCTCTCTCTCTCTCTTTCCTCTTCTCTACGATGACTCAACTACCAACTCGTAACTTGTAGTCTCTTACACGGATAAGTACTCGATCTTGTTCGTGTAAGCCCTGAGAACCGATCTACCCTCTTTTAAAGTCCTTCCATCTTCTCTCTTTCTCTCTTGTTTTCTCTCTCTCTCTCTCTCTCTCTCTTTGTCTCTCTCTCTCTCTTTGGTTTCCTTGAATAGCTTCCTCTCACCTTAGAGAAAGCGAGAAAACAATACACGCTTCGTTCTATGAGTTCTCGTTTATTTTCGAGAGTAGTTACTAATCAACGCCATTCAACGTACACGGCTAGTGTAGTCCTCTTCTATCTTTCCTCTTTTCCACTTCTCCCAACGGACTCGTACATCTACGGGTCTCACGATTGAAAGCCGATTGCATCGAAGCTACGTGAATGTTTGTGGATTAGCTATTTACTTCCGTTACTTCCGTAGCTACACGTGTTATCTTTCTCTCTCTCTCTCTCTCTCTTTTCTTCTCTATCTTTGTCTATCTCTATCTCTATCTCTGTCTCTCTTTCCTTCTCTTCGTTTCTTTCCATTCATTCATCCTCCTAGAACAATCGTTAATAACCGAAGCTTGTAAAAAAAGTAATATCTTTCCTCCCTCTTTCTATTTTAGAATTCTATCGACCTCTTTTCCATTTCCCTGATCTATTTCCTTTTTCTATTTTACGATGCTTTCGAAATACGAGCTTGATGATTTGTTCGATCCCTTTGCCCTTATTATAGTGTTGTAACGATCAGATGAAAAGAAACGTGAGATTTGAACCAACCTGATGTTCAACTGATTTTTCGATACTTACGTGTTCTTTCAAACTTTGAAAATCCATTTAACGGCATTACTCTTCGATCTTGTTCAGTTCGTTCCCAATTGATCGAGGATAAGTTAAAAGTCGTTTCTACAAATGCATTAGAAAGAAAGAAAAATGGTATGATATTAATTTTATTCTCGATATAATTCATCCTTCGTGTCTAATGCACTAGCAAATAATGCATTTTCGTGCTACAGACTTTGAGTGCCTTTTCTCTGTACTCGCTTCCATTCTCTCTTTTTACTTCCCTTTTATAGATGTCACTGACGACATTAAAGTTATGACTAAAAGCCGTGAAACGTTGATGGGAATGTACACGAAACGTCGTTTCTTTCCTATTGAATCAAATTTAGAATTATGTCTGAACTAAAGAATTCTTTATCGTCGATGAAGATTGTAAAAATTGACGTGATAAAAAATACTGTGATATACATACGTATAAGTATTTAAAAAAATTAAAACTAATTAACGTCATTAATAATATATAAGTATATATATATATATATACTTATAATTTTCTAATAGCGAAATAATTTATCACGAAAGTAAACAAGAATTTCGATTCTCATAATTATATACAATAATTATATAATAATTATATACGTACATACATCAGATGAATTGAGTTTGATTTTTTTTTCGATTCTCATAATATGTTACTAACAATTTAATGTTATTGATTCGAATGTTTCATACAAATAAAGCTTCTTAGTGGAAAGTGAAAGAAGACTTATTCTAAGAATTTTAAATAATATGAAGCGATTGAAATAACCTTCATATAAAGATATAAATAAAGAAACACAGAAAGAAGAAAATAAAGAGAAGGAAATAAAGGAACGTAGAAAATAAATTCTTGGAACCGTAGGTGAAAGGAACAAATAATCCAAATAGTACAAGAACGAGGCGGCTTCGATGTAAGCTGGTTTTCTCTCGACAAGTAAACAAAGCATCATTTCAGATGAAAATATAAAATGTCATATCTCACACACATACATATATATATATGTATGTATATATATATATATTTATTATATATATATGTATGTATGTATGGATATATGTATATAGACATTGTATTGTACAGAATATAGCTTCACGAATTCGTAGCACATACGCGTATGTACACAGTATATATATCTAGCTACGTACATACATAAGTGCGAGTGCATAATAATGCATTCTACGGTGATACTGGATTTATATAACTTATATGTATGAAATGTAACGAATGCAGAATACGTGCCAGAAAAACGAACGCCCCCGAGGTCACTTAGGAACAAGACCGGGTTTCTTTTTTATCTCTTGCTCGGGGCTGCTTGCTCAAAAAGAAAAAGACAGAAAGAGAGATAGCTATTATCACGAAAAGAATGTTAAAGGGGACCGTGACGACAAAAGCCGACAGTTTTCCACGTCACCGTAGATATTTTTCTTTTTTTGGACTAATTCTTTTTCTTTATTTTTCTTCTTCATAAAAAAAAGTGCTTCCCGGTAAGCAATTCGTTTTATTACTTTTATACAAATTTAAAAAATTTAAAGGTAAATCGACAGTTTGCGTAATTCTTCTTATGACGCACGAACAGTTCCGCAAAGAGTCCTTTGTGGTCGACGATCTCGTCCTCACTGAAGCTAACATTTTCCCCCACTCTTTAGGCAATGATTTCTCTTTGTTGACGATCCCTGTTTTGAAGGTCTCACAAAGCGTAATAACAAGGACGTATGTGTCGCGTCCTATTGATTTATAGAACTTCGTCATTTTACGTCGACAGATTTCTATCGAGAGATGCAATTAAGAGATCACTGGTATAGATTTTATTTCTATTTCAAATATTGCATATAAAGATTATAAGAAATATTTGTGCGTAATGAT